>NW_015388505.1:70845-102730 GCF_001527695.2 Protobothrops mucrosquamatus
TTCTTCTTCTTCTTCTTCTTCTTCTTCTTCTTCTTCTTCTTCTTCTTCTTCTTCTTCTTCTTCTTCTTCTTCTTCTTCTTCTTCTTCTTCTTCTTCTTCTTCTTCTTCTTCTTCTTCTTCTTCTTCTTCTTCTTCTTCTTCTTCTTCTTCTTCTTCTCCTTCTCCTTCTCCTTCTCCTTCTCCTTCTTCTCCTCCTCCTTCTCCTCCTCCTCCTCCTCCTCCTCCTCTGCTCATTATTCAGACAACACGTCTCTTTCTCCTAAGGTGGTGACTCCATCCACCAGCTAAGTGGCCGAGAGAAGGGCTGGCTACAGGCCATTTGTTAGCTGTTCAGGTGTCCCATGGCTGCCTCCATCCTTTATTTCCATGCCTTTTCTTTCAGCTGATGGATTTATGCAATGACTTTACAACCTACTAGGAGAGGAAAACCCATTTTTCAATTGCTCCGCCTGACTAATACAACTCACCCAACCTAACAGATGTCTTACTAATACAGCAATATTCATTTATCTACGTTTCCTTTCTTTTTCAGATGGATCGTGTGAGGAACAACATGGCATAACTCTGCTTAGGGGGACAATTAATATGGAGCTTTTCACCTTGTCAGTTTTATTTCCCTTTCTATATATACACATATGCATATGTACGCTGACATCCCATAGTACACATATGGGTCCTCCAACAGCTGTTATCAGTTTATTTCACAGTTCCCCTGAGAAAGCTGGGGAAATCTGCCCGTGTAGCCATCATCACGCAGAAATGATTGAGAGGGCCTGCTTGAAAAGATGCCCAATCTCTAATGGCCCCTCAGCTCAAGGAATGGGCTGGTGTTTAACCACACAGTCCCCACCCAGAAATGGTCTACTTGGAGAAGTGGATTATCTATTCCTTGCCTTGGGAAGATTTATTGACTAACCCTCACTATGCTTATTACTTAGCAGAAGAGTTAAAGCAGACGAGAAGCACCCTGGCGCGTCTGTATGTGTTTGAAAGACACGTCCAGCAACAAGACGGTTAGCTGGAGAGGGTCTACACTGGCCCACTCTCCAGCCCATCCCTTACAGTATGGCTGGGATACCAGGGAAGAGAACCACCTGCTGGTTAGTCACTTTCACAAAGGGGGTTTCTGGGCCTCATCCCCCCCCAAATGTTCTGATTGGCTTTGGGCCCAGACGTGCCTAAGCACAGGGGCAAAAGAGCAATGTCGCTGGAGGGGAAGGCCGTGCTTTTACACTGAAGTCCAAGAACCTCACTTTGGGCAAAACAAGCAAAGTGTTAGTATCAGCTGATGCTACCAGAATGTTAACACGTAAGCTGTGAGTATATTTTTGATCAGTTTTTTTCCTAAGGAACCTTACCTGAGCCTGAAGCCTAAGCATAACAAGGAAAGATCTGAATAAATATCCAGACAAAATGGACATCTTTGGTACGCCAAGTGTGTCAGTTCACATAGACAGACGGGCATACAGCACAAATGACTGGTCTCCAACATTCTTGTCCCCTGTGTGCCTTCAAAGCCGAAGTGGCAGACCAGAAGCCGAAATCCTTCCATTTGGCTGGTATCAGCTGCCATTTCAGCTCTTCCCACTCAAATTTGTTCTTCCAGTAACCGTCTCATGTCACCATTGTGTAATTTGATTATGTAAGAAGAGTTATTATCTGGGTTTCTTAATGCTTTTTTTTTTTGCCTACAAAATAAGGATCCTGCACAGATCCTGGGCTCTGTTCCTCACAGTACCCCAGTCCAGGATTCCTCTGGATTAGAGGAAACTGTGCTGCTTGGCCACAACGTCTGAGGTATGGTGTGGTATGACATCACAAAGAGACTTGCTAGCATCCAGCACTGTTAAGCACACATGTCTTGTTACGAGCGAGCTTTATTCCAAGGAAAACTGTGGTGGATACTTCTAGAACAGGGGTAGGCAACCTTGGCTCTTTTATGACTCATGGACTTCAACTCCCAGAATTCCTGAGCCAGCTGTGCTGTGCTGTGCTGGCTCAGGAATTCTGGGAGTTGAAGTCCATGAGTCATAAAAGAGCCAAGTTTGCCTACCCCTGCTCTACAAGTTCCAGTTGGCAATAAGGAATTTTATGGAAACTTATTTAGAAAAATAGCGAAATATATCTGTAAATGAGATTATTGCACTATACCTCTCTATGTTGTCATATTCATCTGATCTGACAAGCAATCTTGCAAACTTTCCATGGACTTTACAAATAGTGAAGGTCAGGCCTGGTCAATCAAGGCTTCAGTGGAAATCTCAATGAAACAGACTAGACAGGAAGGTGAAGAAACATGGCGGACGGTTTCTGCATTACTGCTAAAAAAAAACCCTGCCTAAATGTCTACAAGAATTAACTCAAAGAAGGCTTTATCTTACCTTTTAATACCCAACGACACACATTTTTGACCTCAAAACCTAAAAGATTTGGATCTGTAATGTTTATCTTGGATTTCCTGAGGAATTAGTATTGTAATGCTAACATATGGAACGGTTTGTTTAATTTTTATTCTGCACGAGTAAACCTGCTAGCAGGGTTTTATCTACACAAATCTTTATCACTGGTGACAACCCACAAGTAAGAACAAATGTGACGGCCTTGAAGTGGCAAGGTAAGGCATTCTCACAATTTACATAGAGTATGCATGCATTACATAACCCAGGAATAAAATTTGTTCAGATTAAGTGAGCAGGCATAAACACAAATGGCAGTCTTACAATTATTTCTCCAGTTCAGACCAGGCTTTCAAACCACGGATAACTGCTGACAAATCTATGTGACCGGTATAAGGCATTTCTACATCAATTTAAATATCACTCCTGGATTGTGCTCCAAGAAATTAGGAGTTTTTCCAAATCTAAAAGAAATGTTCAAAATATTTCCCAGAGAAATTATTCATTAATACTTTTCTTTTTGGGTTGGCAAGTGTGGCTAGGGAAAATTAGTTGTAAATTTAATCCTATGTCTCTCTCCTATAATTTAATATAGGTGCTAACTAATTCTGGTTATGCTTTCCCCTATTTCTTCTAGTTTATTGTCAGGAAAAGTGTGAATTATATAACACAATCAAATCATGTAAACTTCATTGTGGTTTGTGACTAATAAATCTCTGGTTAGAAGGGCAGTTTGGAAAACAAGTGATGAGCACATGGGATAAATTTAACATTAGGGATTTAGCAAGCATTTAGCAATTTAACTCTGTTTGCATTATAAACAGGTTTTGTAGAAGATATACATTAGGGATTTAGCAAGCACTTAGCAATTTAACTCAGTTTGCATTATAAACAGGTTTTGTAGAAGATATACATAAAGAAAAATGTGGAGTAATTGCAGTCCAATTTATGTATTAGTTGGTATATCTAAGTTAGAAAAAGCTACATTAAAATGACAACCATATCAATCTCACCCATATTTGCTGTCATAGTAAACAGTGATTTATACATTTATTGCACAGGTTAATTTTGTAAGTAGTAATAATGATCAGATGAATATAGAAGACCTACAGTAAGTCAACCAGCAGTGACATTATTTTTTTTTCTTAATTAAGAATTAGGACATTCTTAAACAATGTATCCGGCTGGCTACTTTTGCTCCTTGCAAGGAAAAAAAAAATGCAAACTTAAGTAAAATTTTTCTACCATTCTACCAAACGAATGGCAAAACCGGTGAAGTGGGGTGAATCTAATATCCAACAAATGGAAAGAGATTACATTTGGTTTTCTTTAACTTTTCTGATATTGACCCCCCCCTTCTCTCTCTTCCCCCCCCCCCCATCCACAAACTAACCAGCCAAATCTTTTCTGCATTTCCTTGTGGATCTTGTATCTCAGACTTCAAAACCTGGCCTGGAATGATAGGCCAGTCTTTCGGAGACATTTTACTGAATGGGAATCCCTTGTCCAATTTCCCATCCTGTGGGGAAACAAATCCTGAAGATGCCCTCCATCCTGGGCTCTGCGTAACGTGGGCACGTGTGTGACGTGATTTCTGTGGCGTATGTCTTACCTCCGACTGATGGCCGGCTCTGACGAAAGCACAGACGGGATCGAAGGCTCCCGTTCCACAGGCCAGCAGATGCGTTCGGTTGTATCGGTGCAAAGCACAGATGTGATTGGCACATTCCTCCTATGGGGGAAAAAATAAAAATATAGAGGTAAAAAGTAGGGTTTTTTTAAAAAAAAGCAATTCTATTTCTTATTCTAGGGACATTATTAAGTTTTTAGTTTAGGCCAGGGATCTTCAAACTTGGCAGCTTAAAGACTCGTGGACTTCAACTCCCAGAATTCCTCAGCCAGCCATGCTGGCTGAGGAATTCTGGGAGTTGAAGTCCACGAGTCTTAAAGCTGTCAAGTCTGGAGACCCCTGGTTTAGGCCAAGCTTATAAAAATGCATTACATCAGTTGGATTCAAAACCTGTAGTAAGCTCTTTGAGGGCAAACAGCAGAACCTCTAAGAGTCAGTGCCAATACTTCTCCACTTCTCTACCCGGTATATCTGCTAGGACCATATGGCCTGGCCTGCAGGTCTTCAAGACCTTTTAACAACTCTCCCAAGGAAGGGGAGTGCAGCTACTAGCTGGCCAAGGGTTATGATTCATGAATCAGATCTCATGGTTCTTGAGTAATTGGGAGTTGGCTATTCAAGAAGAGTAACCGATTCCAGGCTGTTCTGTCTGTTTTTAATCTCTCTCATGTTAATCTGGCTTCACTCTGCTTGAGGAGATTATTAGAAGGGGGGGGGGAATTTAAGCAATCTGCTGTAATAATCCAGGTACTGACAGGGAATCCCTGATGAAAATCCACTCTCAGCCGTAGAAGGTCGCTAAGGGATCATAGTCAGTTCGTGATCTTTCAGCCTACAGACAATGGAGGAAGGAGAGAGGGATCCCTTCCTTGAGTCATGGAGGAAAAATAGGAAACATTTAGCCGAGAAAGCAACTGAGAAGGAGCATCTTTATTGGACGCTCTGTGTAAGATCACTGAAGGAGAGATGTGAGTAAAGGAATATAGGACACAAATGGATATTCACAATTACCCCATTTGTTATACTTTCTAGTGACAAACTCTGTCATTTCCTCACATTCTTTTACAGTTAAATAAACCCAAACATTCAGATAAAAGGGGCGTCCCATTACTGAACTGGTTGCTTTCGGCCTCAGAGTGGGATGTTGCTCAAACCAGATTAAAGCAAGATCCTTTTGAACTTTTAATTAGCAGGCAAAAGTCAGCAAAAATACAAGGCAAGTATTTCACAGTTGATACAAACCATCGATCTTCCTTTGATTGTGCATTCTTCCACCTGCTGGGAACTGCTGGGCCAATGAATCTGCAAGAAAACAGGGCTCCATTTAGAAGCTGGTAATAACTACGTATTTTTCTCATTAAATGTTAATGTAATACTTGCTTTTCATAAGGTTTCTTATCATTCAAAGGGTTGTTATTACTGAGGAAGTCTGGGAGTTGAAGTCCACAGATTTTAAAGTTGCTAAGGTTAAGAAAACACACTGCTCCAAAACAACTGCAGTTCTAAAGTTGGCCAGATTAATAAGGCAAAATTATGCACCAAATCATTCTTCCCCGTATGGAGCACTTTGCGTAATGACTGAGCAAACCTCCTTGTTATAAATGCCTCTAAATGCAAAGCCTGCCCATAAATCCATTAATAATACCCACTGGAACGCTTGATTATTCTGCCCTTGAAATAGGAGTCCCTCATCCTTTTAACCAATCTCTCTTTTGTTTCACCATTCAAACTAAGATCGCTTATCAGTAGTATATTTCTCTCTTCTGTTTCTGCGTGATCTCTATGTTGCCACATCTACGCAGCAAAATTCTGCTTTATTACACTGTGGAATCTCTTAGTAATTTGCTGGGCGATGTTTCTTTTCATTATCAAGAACTAACATTGGAAACTAGTATTTGACTGAAGTACTGGATGACAAAAATATGTATGTAGTATGTATGTTTTCTATCCTATCTTCTGTCTGTCTGTCTGTCATCTATCTATCCTATGTGTTTTCTCTCTCTCCCCTCTCCCCCCTTCTCCCCCATGAATTTATATTGCCTCCCAACTCATGGTGACTTACTTGGGTGGCTTATAGGAACAAATGTTAATGTATATTTAGGTGTTCATTAAATTCTGGACATGGATACTAAATCAATGAGCATATAGCAAGCATGTGAGAAATATGGTAGCTTCCCCTTCATACAGTGGTGAACGCTTGAGTGCAGTGGGAGCTGTGCATGTAGTCTTGTAGGATCTGCTAATAACTGAGCAAAGAAGAATCTGACCTAACAGGAAAAAATTAAATAAAATATATTAACAGAGGACAAATAATGCCAAATTATGTGTTCCATCAGAATCTCCCCCAAATCAGAAAACCTTGATCCAGGTTCACAGGGATAGATTAATCAGTTTTAGTTATGATAAAATCAGTTTTCTCAGCTCTTCTTGGAAGTACATATAAGTGATGTTTTATAGAGAACATCTGGAAGTATCTTC
Organism: Protobothrops mucrosquamatus; assembly: GCF_001527695.2. Taxonomy (NCBI): domain Eukaryota; kingdom Metazoa; phylum Chordata; class Lepidosauria; order Squamata; family Viperidae; genus Protobothrops; species Protobothrops mucrosquamatus. The sequence goes on from NW_015388505.1 coordinate 77,350, forward strand.
TCCAGATTTCCACCTCCAGACGTTTGGCATGTGATGGGCAAAAAATATAATTTTGTATTATGGAATTTTGCATGTTATGGTAGACATCTGATGTATATGCATATGTAGTTGGATGTGTATTGCTTTCATGATATGCAAACATTTTGAAAGATAGATAGATAGATAGATAGATAGATAGATAGATAGATAGATAGATAGATAGATAGATAGACAGATAGATAGATAACCCTATCTATATTATACTGGTGGGAATCAAACCAATCTATTCATAGCCCTGCCCGACACAATATTCTAGATCACCAAACTTCACTTTCTCTTTGCCAAAGAGTATGAAGTTAAATATCTTGCAAACTCAGAGTTTCTCACCAGCAAGTTATTGAGCCAACAAATGGATTTTATCAAGGATAAATCCATCTTCTACTTGACGAAAGCTACTTGGCTAATGTTCTTTTGTACATATATACAGACAGCCCAAAAATAAATTTACAGTTCTTTCATAATGCAGTGCCTTTTCTTGACTGCTAGTCCTTAATTGCTAAATATTTTCCACATAAAAAATGCAAGATGAATTTGTACGACACATAAAGCCAGAAACTAATTGATTATAAATGCTTTCCCCCCCCGCCACACCCCATGATTTTTCCTTCAAGATATACAAACTCTGAAAATTACTCAAAATGATGACATCCATGGCTTGGTACTGAGTACTTGCCAGGATAAAAAAAAAAAAACTTTTGGCAAGCTGTCAATCATAACAGTTTACAGAATCATAGGCTGAAGTATTTTCTAAATTTCACCAGTAATTGTGCTGCATCCACCATAGTTTATATTTTAAAGCGAACCAAGAAAGATAAATAATTTATGCTTTGGCATCTATGTTGAAATGACAGGAGCTCGCTAGCCTGCTAGATCATATGTGGAATGGGACGGAGTGAGATGCCAAACAAAAGCTTCTTTTCAGATCACAACCTGTACGTGATGCAACAGTGAGACAAACAAAAACCCCAGGTGCAGTCCTGTGCTGAATCAAAAAAGCTGGGCTGTCAAAATCAAGACAAGTCATCATCCCGGTCTATTCTTCATTAATCGGATTAGAATATTGTATCTGATTCTGAGGATAGCATTATAACAAGGATATTAGTAAAATGGGGCTGGTCCAGAGAGAGGAACTGGGATGATAATTAAGGAAAAATATGCGAGGAACTTTTGAAGGCATCTTTCTTGGTACACTTAGTTGGAGGTTGTGATTGTTAAGAATCACACCATAGGACTCGGCGGGTTTCTGATCTCGGTAATTTCGGTAAGCAAGGGGCTGACCGATATATGCAGGTGGAGTTCAGAAAGAACAGGCTTTCTTGAAGGATGAATGTCTGTAGTATTTAAATTGTCAGTTGACTGAGGAACAAATCCTATTGCAGCCTCTGCATGCACAGAAATATATGACCAGTGAGGCTCCCCAGTAGAAACTGGCGTGCTAGAGTCAGGGTTATAAACCAAGGGCTTGGGAATCAACCTTGAATGGACAAACCACTATCCAACCTTGGGCCTGATTTCCTTCTTATTCTCTGACAGACCGTTAGCCTGGTGTAAGATTCCACTCTGATTCCTGGATTTTGGATTTGTCTGCATGGAACCTCATGATTGTTTGTTTTTTCTGAACTCCCAGGTTCCTGTGTAATCCTGAGATTAAGGCCTGTTGTGAAGACCTTAGAAGTGACTTCCTGAACTTGTAATTGTTGGCCCAGGATGGAGGTCTGTTTGGCTTGTAGAAGACTGCAGGGACCCAAGATAACTGATAACTGTCGGGTATGGGACAGAATTAAGATGGGTCAGAATTAAATTGTTCCAGAAAACAGGACAAGAGACAATGGGTTTTAATTCAAGGAGAATGATCAGGAAAGCTTGTCTAGTGGTTAGAGCTGTTCAGCAGGGGAATCAAGGATCTTGGGTGGAGATAGATTCTCTACTGGAGAGGCTGGAAGGCCATCAGCTGGGGATGTTGCACTAGATCGGGGGTAGGCAACCTTGGCTCTTTTATGACTCGTGGACTTCAACTCCCAGCATGGCTGGCTCAGGAATTCTGGGAGTTGAAGTCCACGAGTCATAAAAGAACCAAGGTTGCTTACCTCTGCACTAGATGATGTCCAAACTCCTTACCAACTTGCCATTTTATGAGGACAGCCAGTTTGGTCTAGTGGTGAAGGCTAGAAAGTGGGGTGAGTTCAAGTCCCATCTTGGGAATGAAAAAGCAGCTGGGTGACTTTGGGGCAATCACCAGGAGATGGTGAGTTCTAGTCCTGCCTTAGCCGTGAAAGCAACCTGGGTGACATTGGGCCAGTCATTCTCTCTCAGCCCAATCCATTGAGTTATTGTTTTTTTGTTTTTTTTTTAAAAAAATTATTTATAAAACAATTAAAAAGAAACATTGGATTTGACGTGACATTCCAGTATATACATTCTTATCAGATTATACCATATTTTACAATCAATTCATTATCTCTACATATACATTAAATTTTATATACATTATCTATTCTAAAGTAACATACATTTCTATCTTAACATTCGTCTTTAATCCCAGCCGTCCTTTTCAAATTCCTCCAGCGGTAAAATTTATCCCAGGTTTCAAAAAAAATTGATCCACATTTATCTTTTAGTATCATTGTGAGCCTGTCCATTTCTGCACATGCTAATATTTTATGTATTAACTCTTCCTCTGTGGGAATTTCCTTACTCTTCCATTTTTGCGCAAAGGCATTGAGTTATTGTTGTGGGGTTGTTGTTGTGGGGAAAATAGGAGGAGGAAGGTGTGTTGGATATCTTCACTGTCTTGAATATTATATATTATTTATAAAAAAATAATAAAGGCAGGAAACACATCAATAAAAATGATTCGGCGGAGAAATCTAAGGCTACGTAGAGCAGAGGCCGGCAAAGCAGATGATTCCCAGACCCCCTTTGTGTGGTTTCCCAAGTCCCACAAAAGAGGCAAGATGAAAGCAGAAAAGGGGGCAGGGCCCCGCGGGTTCTAAAGTAAACAAATTAAGCAAACAAATTGAACCTTATCAGAATCCATTAATGAGATACGTTCTTGGGCACCCATTTCCCTCTGAGTTTGCTTCCTTTCTCCTGCTCTCATTCCATTAATGAAATCGATTAAGTATGATTATTTCTGATGCATTTAATTCCCCCTCTGTCTGCTTGGCCCCATCCCTTTCTCATCAGTTAACCGTTATTAATTCAATTAACTAGAGTAAGCATGATTAATCCCACAATATTTAATGCATTCCCTGCTTATTTAGTTCACTCCAATTCACTCACTGAAAACCACTGGCGACGGCTGCTCTTCTCTGGGTCTCTTTCTCTCCGTGGGTACGAGAGAGATCAAAGGGTTTGGGGGCCGTTTGGGAAGTCCAGTTGAACCCCACCACCACCACCCCGGTTTCGGTTGCAAGCGAGTGGCTGAGCCCTCACAGGGTACGTGGCATTTTGTACTATTCCCTTCTGGTGCCCTGCTGATTTTATCATGTCTTTATTCGAGTGTTTACAGCTGCAGCTGCCCATTGATCTTGAAACCATATATCCTGCAAATCTGATAAAGATCTTTCTTTAAAGGTTTTCATACTTTTAAAAAAGGCAAATGGAAAAGACTGGGATTTTAAACAATTCACAATGCGACTTAATAAACCAGTGCAGTTTAACTGGCTAACCCACGGGGGCAAACTGCTGTTCCCAAAGTAGCTGAACTATACCATGTATACATCCTATCTGTACCTAGTTTGGGGCAGAAGAATCTTTTACTCTTGGACATGAGGATCTGCTTGGCAGAAAGGAGCGACTATCTCACCTCTTAGGACAGGGATAGGCAACCTTGGCTCTTTTATGACTCGTGGACTTCAACTCCCAGAATTCCTGAGCCAGCATGGCTCAGCATGGAAACCTCTCCCTTTCCCCCCAGCACGGCTGGCTCAGGGATTCTGGGAGTTGAAGTCCACGAGTCATAAAAGAGCCAAGGTTGCCTACCCCTGTCTTAGGGTATCTCACAACAATGGGCCCATGGAGGAGGCTAAACAATCAAAGGGATGTCAAACACAAAAAGAAAATAAACTGCCATCTCTCTTTTAATTACGGTAATTCAGTGGAAAAGTTAGAAATGTAATCTGCCAGGGTAATGAGCCGCCATATAATGAATATTTTGGAATGAGCCTGCTCAGTCAAAGCTCTTGAGGGTGGGTGCTCCTTAAATGCCATGTCTAAACCCTCGAAAATCCAAGCCCCCCCATCCCCCCTTTTTTCTCATGCTTCAAAAATTCAGTTCCTCCATTAGCGTAGGATATGTAAATTGTACTGTACCTCTCTGTAATTTTCACTGACTCGGTCTAAGCTGAGAGAATATATCAGGTTTTTTCCTCCAATAAACAGCCGATCTTGATACTCGTCCACAAGCATTACATGAAGCCCAAGCGATCCAGACGGACTATGAAAAACTGACGTTCGGTTCATATTCCACAGCTCTGAAATACAACCAGACTAGGCGTTACCAACACGGATATAGGGATGGGACACTGGTAACGCTACGTTCACGTTCTTCTAGATGTTAGGAAAATAGCTGCCCTGTCTTGACTTTCAAAATTCTTTAGAGGGCTACATGTAGGTTATCTTATTTCTGTACAACCAAGCATCAATGCATACAAAGATTTTATTCGTAGAGTTGCCGAATATAAGAGTTGGAAAGCATATTGGAGATCATCTAAACCAGGGTCCCCAACCCCCGGTCCGTGGACCAGTACCAGGCCGCGGCATGCCAGCAACCGGTCCGCACAAACAAGGAAAGCGCCATCCGCAGGATGCAGGCAGCAAACAAAACCACGCCCCCTCCGGTCCGCGGAAAAACTTCTCTCTACGGAATCGATCCCTGGTGCCCAAAGGTTGGTGACCTCTGATGGTGACTATACCTGACCAGTGCAGGAATCCTACACTACAGCAGAAAGAAAGAAGTATGCCCTTAGTACAACTCTTCTATATCTGAGGGGTCCTTGGTGGTCTCTGAGCTTGCTTGTTTTCTTGCAGACATTTCATTACCCTAACTAGGTAACTTCATCAGCCCAACTAAAGAATCCCTAAGACTGCCCCACCCAGCCAGACAGGCAAGACACCAGAATATAAACCGACAACAAACAGCACTCCTTACTAGCACAGATGATTTTACCTAGTTAGGGTAATGAAACGTCTGCAAGAAAATAAGCAAGCTCAGAGAGTACCAAGGGCCCCACAGTCTTCCTCCTTCTCCTTCTCCTCCTTCCTTCTAACACTGATGCAGTTACCTAGTTGGGTAATGAAACGTCTGCAAGAAAACAAGCAAGCTCAGAGAGCACCAAGGACCCCTCACTTCCACCCTGAGCTACAAATATTCTCCTTCATTGGTCTTCTACATCTGTATGAAACATTACTCCCATTAGTACTAAAAGCATATTCTAAATTCTGGAATTCTCAGAATTCTGACAAGCTTAAGATGAGTTGGAGTCTGCACGCTTCTGATCCTACCGAGCTGAGGTAGTTACCTTGACTTCCAAAAATAATGCTGCTGCAAGCGTCAGTCTTTAAATTACTGCAACACTGCATTTATCTATAGGAAGAAGAGCAGCCCCCACCTCTAAATAACGCAAATTGAAAGAGTTGCTTTATGTATGTTGATGAGAATAAAAGAAGCAAAAGAACAAGCTGAAGACGCAAATGGTTGAGGACACCTTGTAGCTTGTCTGTGAAGATTAGGAGAGATGGGCTACTCGCCTGGTGGTGAATTTAGCACCCTTAAAAACACCTCAACAAGTTTTCTCCCTTTTCTTGCTTGCTTGCCCCTTCCTCCCTTCCCTTCCCTTCCCTTCCCTTCCCTTCCGTTCTCCATGAAGCTCATCCAAACTTGAGCCTGGCTGATTTTGTCTGGGCTCGGAAACTAAGCAAGGGTTGGATCTGTTAGGGCAGTGGTGGTGAACCTATGGCACGGGTGCCAGAGGTGGCACTCAGAGCCCTCTCTGTGGGCACACGTGCCGTTGCCCCAGCCTTGCCTCCCCCCGTGACCCCCTCCTTAGCAGCAGCCCCCCTGGAGGAAAGTCACCCCCGAGCGTGGCCCACGCGAAGCAGTGCAGCCAAGGACATGGCAGACAGGCAGCATAGACAAGACTCTGCCCTCACGCCCCATCGTGCAGAGTTGATGCGGGGCGCGGGCAGAGGGTGTGGCCACCATGGCGCTGCTGGGCGATCTGCGGCAGGCCCTGGAGGCAGTGAATGGCCCTGTGGGCAGGCGGGGTGGGGGCGGGGCAGGGGGTGGAGTGGGGCTGGGGCCAGTTTTTGGGCACTCGGTCTCTAAAAGGTTCGCCATCACTGTGTTAGGGAATTCCAGACTGTACATTTTTTTTACATGGGGAAGTAAAACAAAAAACAAAAAAACAAAAAAGCAAAAGTCCAAAAACCTAGGAGAAAGCAGTGGCAAGTCAATTGTTTTTGTTGGGAGGAAAACTACGTAATTGTTTAAAGTCACCAGGAATCAAGCTCAACTTGAAGAGGCTTCAGTTTCCTTTGAACCCTCCATCGTATCGTAGGGTTTAAAGTAGCCTCTGGTAAGTGTACACAGTATTTCTGTTTTCATCTGAATCATGAAAAGCTATATAAAACAATCCAAAGGTCAAGGGTGCTCATTATTTTCTAAAACTGTTAACTTAGAACAGTTGATTTACTCCTCCATAAATTTGTTAAAATGAGAGTTTATCAATGTGAAGTGCCTAAACTACTATCAACTTAATCAACAGGTACCGAGTAAATATTAATTTACAAATGATACTTTGCGAAGAGCTTTCTTATGGTGAAAAGATAAAAGATTTTATTAGTTTATTTTGCTTATTCCTCATGTTCAACCTTTTGAAAAATCTTTTCCACTTTCATTATGTTCCACAGGTTACTCTTTCAAAACATAATTATTTCAAACTGTTGATTAGAATTTAGAACACGCTAAGCATGTCAAGGATTTATTTATGCAGGCCACAGCTTTCCAAGCAAGACGATATTAAACCTGCTTAATGGAATCATCTACGAAATTCATGTAACATGAAGAGGCATCATAATGGCATCTCGTATTTCAACTTTCAATTCAGGAAAACACTGATAAATGGGATTCCTGAAATCATGGAATCTGGTTATACATACCAGGTAATACATACCAGGATGCACACTGCCAAGGAATATAATTTATTAGGATTTTTAAAATTCCTAATGGAGGAGTGAACCAAAAAAAGGACTTAACCATCTTTTAAAAATGAACATTATTAACAAAGAAGTAAACAGGTGGAAAAAAGAGGGGGAAAAGGAAACAAGATTTGGGAATTATAAAATAAATACTCTAATCTCTAAAGCATAATTGCAATGAAATCCCATTTGATCATTGTAAATGAAACAATTACTTACAACCGATTAGCATTCGCCAGATTGTCCTTGCTCTTGTCATTTACATTTGCCTCAATCAATTACAACATTTTGAAGATTGATTTTAAAAGTATCAATGAAAGCCTCTTAATCTTAAAACCAGATTTGGCCTTAGTTTTGGGTACCTCAATGTATGAACCTGGCATCCTAGGGCCTAGGCCAGGGGTAGGCAACCTTGGCTCTTTTATGACTCGTGGACTTCAACTCCCATAATTCCTGAGCCAGCCATGCTGAGGGGAAAGGGAGTTTCCAAGCTGAGCCATGCTGGCTCAGGAATTCTGGGAGTTGAAGTCCACGAGTCATAAAAGAGCCAAGGCTGCCTACCCCTGGCCTAGGCAGTGGTGGGATTCAGCCAGTTCGCATCACTTTGGCAGAACTGGTAGCTAATTTTTTTGTCACCCAGGCCCAGAATGGACTTCTGGAAGCGGCATCCACATAGAGAACCTGTTGTTCACATATTTGAATCCCACCACTGATCCTAGGCCACCTTGTATCACGGCTTCCATCACGATGCCAGGGAAGATGATCAGGGGGTTAAAAAGTGAAGTCTCAGGAGGAGAGGTGGAAGGAATTGGCAATCTCTTGAGTTCAGGGAACTTTTCAAACACTTCAAAAGTAGGTCACACAAAAATATCAAAGCCCACTTCTGACTTATGCCAGACTACGGGACAAGGAGTACTGGATTTAGTTATGGGAAGGCCATTTCTGGTTAAACGTCAGAACATTTTGACAAGGGGGCTAATTGCCCAGGCTGGATGACCTCAGGGAGAGACAAGAGGCGGCTTTCACAGGTGTTCCTCCAGGGAGGAACAGCTTAGAATCTTAGAATAGAATAAAATAGAGCTGGAAGGGACCTTGGAGGTCTTCTAGTCCAGCCCCCTGCTCAAGCAGGAGGACCTATACCATGTCAGACAGGTGATTGTCCAGTCTCTTTTTAAAAACTTCCAGTGATAGAGTGCCCACGATTTCTGGAGGCAAGTTGTTCCACTGGTTGATTGTCCTTACTGTCAGGAAGTTTCTCCTTAATTCCAGGTTGCTTCTCTCTTTGATAAACTTCCAACCATTGTTTCTCGTCGTTCCCTCTGGTGCTCTGGTGAACAACCTGACCCCCTCTTCTTTGTGGCAGCCCCTCAGATACTGGAATACTATCATGTCTCCCCTACTTCTTCTTTTCTTTAGACTGGCCAAACCCAAGTCCCGCAGCCATTCTTCATACGTTTTGGTCTCCAGGCCTTTGACCATCTTAGTTGCTCTTCTCTGAATTTTTTTGTTGATGCTCGAATTGGCTCCTTTGGTTTCACAATTCTAGGAATCTCTGCATTGCAAAATATTCAGCTTACTGTATTACTAGATCCAGAAAACCTATTACTGGTAATACATGTCTGAAATACCTACGGTAAATGCTTTTTTTATTTTATTTTGAAGGGCCTTGTTGCCTTCTTGAATATTGGCACGTGGAATGTACATGCATTTTTTAAAGGAATGCAAAGTTTGCCATCTCTGGCTTTTATTAGGCATACAATGTACTATTACATTAATTGTATATCTAATTTCTGTACAAAAGCAGTCTTTAGTTCAGAACCATTGATCTTTTGTCGACCTGCTTCATGACTGCAGAATGTGCCCCTAACATTCTGCAAATTGCTGAGAGTTCACTTACACCCCCACTTAAATCCATCGTCAAATCTATGCCTTCTGAACATTTAGCTATATAAAATAAACATCCATGTGTTAAGAAAAAGGAACTCTTGTACTGTAAGATTATTTTTTTTCTTCCATTCAGTCATGTCCAATTCTCAGAGACTGCCTGGAGAAGTCCCTGAGTTTTCTTGGAAAGGTTTTGTCGCTGCCTCTTTCTTAGGGCTGAGAGAAAATGACTGGCCCAAGGTCACCCAGCTGACCTTATGCCTGAAGCAGGACTAGAATTCACAGTCTCCTGGTTCCTAACCTGATGCCTTAACCACTCCAAACTAGCTTTCTGTGATACATAATAAAAGGACAAAATTCACACTGATCATTTGCCAAGAATATAATTAACATACAATGTACATCATGTATACTTGTAGTGGCTGAAAGCTCATGTAGTACATTTTATTAAATTTTAGGAAAAACATGGTTCATAAAGTGCAGTTCAGTCTTCTACTTATGCAGGCAGACAAATCCTTGGGGAAAACGGTTTATTCAGTCAGGATATGCTTATTGCTTCAGGGGTAGGCAACCTTGGCTCTTTTATGACTTGCGGACTTCAACTCCCAGAATTCCTAAGCCAGCATAGCTCAGGAATAGCTGGCTCAGGAATTCTGGGAGTTGAAGTCCACGAGTCATAAAAGAGCCGAGTGGCATTCTTTCTATAGCAGCAGTTCTCAACCTATGGGTCGCGACCCCATTTGGGGTCGATCGACCATTTCACGGGGGTCGCCAAGCAAGGCTGTCCGCCATTTTTTTCCCCTTTTCCAGCGGGTGCCTTACCTCCCTTGGGCTGGGCCAGCTGGTGGTCGGCCTGCTCCGTCTCTGCCGCTTGCCAGCTACGCCTCGGCCGGCGCAGGGGGCGGAACCACGCATGCGCGGCGCTCCCGGGAAGGGAAAGTCCTCGACTTACGACCGGTTGGGTAGTCCTTGACTTACGACCGGTTTAGTCCTCGACTTACGACCGGTTTAGTCCTCGACTTACGACCGGTTGGGGGTCGCAGCATTAAAAAGGTTGAAAACCACTGTTCTATAGCAATTTGACAAGCAAACGAAGCTTCTTCTTTCAGAAGATTCTGTGACAGAGAGAGAGTCCAAAGGATACACTGTGTAGTAAGCCTAAGAAGTGGAAGGATGAATCCAGTGCAACTTTGGAAAACTGAATCCAGAGTGGATAAAAGAGAAACAGCACATAAACCAGAAGTAAAAATGTCATTTCTTTGCAAGCACCTGATTTTGTCTGGACTGGTAAGCCTTGTTCCCACGAAACCTCTATGGTGCTATAGATGCAATACCAGAAGTCAAGCTTGACTCAAGGCATCTTTAGCTTTTTGCCTTGTCAAAAACTAAGGTCAACCTTTCCTGCATGAAAAATAATTTTTGACTGATGCAATCTGTAGGAAAAAAAAATATAGCATGGGCTGAGATTTCAATTCATGTAACCACCACAAAAATATCACTTATTCCAAAATACAGGAATTTATTGACTTGTGGGAGATAAGGTCACATGTTTCTTATCTTAAACAGCCAACAAAAATTTAACAGTTGGTATAAATTACAGTTTCTTTCCTTCTTTGGATATCCAAACGTTCTGCAGATTATTAGCAGGAATTTTAGTTGCATTCCAAAGAATAATCTCCTACTGGCAAAGCCCATTAAAATTTAATTATCGTTTTCCCCAGGCTACATAAAGGAGCTGCACATTGTATGATCAATTTGTTCTTCGTACATTTTTTTTTTTGCAATCTTTCTTTGTGAATTGTCATCTTTTCTCAGGATTTCATTGCAGCTGCACATTCCTGGGAAAAATTGCAGCTGCTTTACAGAGACGTAGATGGTCCTAGCTACAGGAGCACCCTGTTTTGCTCAAAAAGACTTTTTCCCTTTTGAATCTGATACATGGCGCAATCCTGGTAATTATAAGCAGAGATGTGGGCATGAGCATTACCATGAGATTAAGCTAAGCAAGGATTGTATGTTTTTTAAACCAAGGAAAGCAGTTGTCCTTTGGGCCTGATGTTTTGAATAACCCAGTTGCTAGATGGTAACTATATTTTCCTTATGAAAAGGGAGTTAAGACATGATAATAGGTAGCACATTGGGGCAGAAATAACAGAAGACAAATATGATTTACAGAGAACTTCACAGGTGGCCTATGGAATATTCCGAAAAAATATTCTGTCTTTATTGCTCCATTTTACGAATTAGAAGCCCACTATTAAAAGAGTTAGATGGATGTAATTTGTCTGCACATTTCTTCTTTATAAAAAAGAGCAGGATGAAGATTACGTGTCTGGGTCAAAATTTCCAAGTCATGGCAAGGTAGCCACACGTATTTGTAAAGTATGATGCAATGCGATGTATCTCAACTGATGCAAACAAAAGCTCAGATTTAGCCTCCTTCTCCTAACCATGAAGAATCTGAGATTTGTACCCAGCGCATAATCCATTAAAATGTGGTTTCTACAATCTTGGGTATCCTGGTTGGTATTAATAACTAACATCTGCTCTGATGTTGGTGAAGGACCATCAGAGTTTACCAATCTGTTACAGTACAGTACCAGGTCTACAGCCCCCCCCCCGATCTTCTCTCTCCCTCCACCCAATTCGTTTTTTCTGTTTAATGTATTGTGCATTAAAGTGAAACCATTTGTGGCTTTATTGCCTGATTTAAGACTTGCTTTCATGGGCTTTGCATATTCACAGGAGTGCTGAGTTAATGAAATCAAAATGCAGCTTAATGCGAATGTCAGCTATTCATTTATTTAAATGGAGCAAGTTCCTAAACTTAATGGACGGCTTAGGCCTGCCTGGAAGAAGTGAAGAATGGCTGCTGAAATGTCAGGCACCAAAGGAGAAACCAAACTTGGAATACGGCATCCAGTTTTGGTCACCACCATGTAAAAAAGATGTTGAGACTCTAGAAAGAGTACAGAGAAGAGCAACAAAGATGATTAGGGGTCTGGAGGCTAAAATATATAAGGAACGGTTGCTGGAATTGGGTATGTCTAGTTTAATGAAGAGAAGGACGAGGGGGAACATGATAGCAGTGTTCCAATATCTCAGGGGCTGCCACAAAGAAGAGGGAGTCAAGCTATTCTCCAAAGCACCTGAAGGCAGGACAAGAAGCAACGGATGGAAACTAACCAAAGAGAGAAGCAACCTAGAACTAAGGAGAAACTTCCTGACGGTTAGAACAATTAACCAGTGGAACAACCTGGCTCCAGAAGCTGTGAATGCTCCAACACTGGAAGTTTTTAAGAAGAGACTGGACAGCCATTTATCTGAAATATTATATGGCAGAGGTATCAAACTGCTGGCCCGCGGGCCAGACGTGTCACGAGGAAACCACGCCCACCCCATTACTGGCAATGGGGAAAAAGTTCAATAGATTGCGCGACATCATGTGACGTCGCGAGTTTGACATGTCTGGTATAGAGTTTCCTGCCTGAGCAGGTGTTAGACTAGATGACCTCCAAGGTCCCTTCCAACTTTTATTATTATTATTAATAATAATAATAATAATATTATTATTATTATTATTATTATTATTATTATTATTATTATTATTATTATTATTATTATTATTATTATCCTTGCCGCTCTGCCTCATGTTGCCAAAAGCATTTAATTTAGCTGTAAAAATACAGAAAACAACACTGCAGCCATACATTTCAGTCGGTCTTTATTACTGGCTGAAAATTATTATTTCCTTAGTTGGTACAGTTGGTAAGTTGGTACAATTTCATAACATGTTCAAAGTAGATCTGTATTCTATAAGCAGCCAGATTATATCCTAGGGCAGATGCTGAAAGAAAACAACTTGTTCTTATTTAATAAGAGATCAGAAGCAAGCGAGACATCAGAGACGGCCTCCCCTATTTACCAAATATAAGAAATATGTAACCACTTAGAGATGCATTATTTAACTGTAACAACTTCCAGTGGCTTTATTTCTGCAATAGCACAGGCCTGCCAAGAAGGAGAGATCAAAGCCTTTGGTTACCTGCTATTTTTTCCTTCTTTTGAAAGGTTTTGTTTACTTGCAGGATGGTGGGAGTTTAGCGCTAAGAAGTGGAGCACAACGTTTTCTGCTTTGGAGCCAACTTAACAAGTAAGGGATACTTTCATGTCACGCTCCCTTTATTTGCTTCACCCCTGTTTGGAATTAAAAGAAAGATATCTGCATTTTAGCTTTCCAAAAACCACTGGAGATATCAGTGACCCTTGGCGAGATGTAGATGCTTTCTGTCTCAGCTCTAATAATAGAATTGTTAAGTATGACTCAGTTGTGAAAACGCCTGAACCTTCTTAAAATGTTAAGATCACCTTATAATTTAACTTAAGTAAGGATTGCAGGAAAAAGACGTTAAAATTACAACTTTGAGGGAATGTCTCCAACGGTGGGGCCGTCTGACTAGAACAATCCAGTTATAGTCATGGTACAGTTAAGAAAGTAGAATTTAAGGATATATCAGAGAGACTGCAGAAAAGGTAACTATATATGAAATTATCTAAGCAAGGAGAATAGTCTCTCTCTAGATGAGGTCCTGGAGAACATAGTTTATGAAATTTTCTGGGCAACTATACAGATGTGCTTTGCTATTTTTTCTTTCTTTCTTGTGTTTGACTTGCGCTGCAAATTTTTCCAGGTGGGCAATTCCACCTAACAAGGTTTGAGCCTGTTTATTACTTTTTCAGAGGTCAGCCCAGGTGAGGTATGTTCTGTCACTTTCTGAAATTAAACTAGAAGCTGGAAATTCTGCTTTGCTCTGTAATCAGTATATTGCAGGTCAGTGCACTGGGTGCATGGTGTATGTCTTCTTCATTTTTTGTACAACTGGCATCTTCCGTGGATTGTTGCTTTGTAAAATGCTGCAATCCATATTGGGCAGTTAAACATTTGTAATGTTGTGATTCTATTAAAGGGACTTTCATAGAAAAGCGGTTGAAATAGAGATGGGTGATTCCAAAACACCTTTTTACCAGACAAAATAGGTAAGGTTGATTTCCACCATCTTCTTTAGCTTTTGCATGACGTTGTCTGTCACCTGAGCCTGCCTTTGAACCAAAATACAGGACCATAATGCCCAGCCACAAATACCACACTGGGGACCCAGATGTTAACCAGTTCTGGCTAGCAGAATGCATCCATGGACACCAACTAGCTGTCAAAAGGCACAATGAAAACATCTTAATCCCAGAATACATGGACAGACCCAACCATAATTTCAACTGGGAAACAATGAACTTCCTACTCTAAACTAAGTATTAAAACACCAGGAAATTCCTGGAAGGTTGGCATTCAGATAAATCAGCACTCAACAGAGACATAGGGATAAACCACATTTGCAGATCATCCAAAAGAGACAATAAACAAGCTAAGAACAAAACAACAAAACCAAAACACCTCCTATCCAGCAGCCAACACCCAGATAAGCAGGCAAATAGTCAAGCAGAAAACAACACCCTAATCAAGGAGCCATTAAGGAGAAACCACTAACCCCCACTAAGACGGGCAGGGCAAGTTAGTGACAGGAAGAAAAAACCCCACACGCACTAGCACTGATGATATTACTTAGACAGGTAATGAAATGTCTGCAAGCAAACCAAGCCCAGAGAGGGCCAAGGACTCCACATAATATAAACTAGGTCTATCTTCAGGTTTAAATAAAACTTTTTTTTTGCCACTTTCTGGAATTCTTTGTGGACTTTTTGCTAATACCAGGATTGAAGACCTGATGTTTTATGGATTTGCTTATAGATAAGGCATGAAACTGAATTGGAAACTGAACTGGAATCACTTCCTGAACTTTCCTAAAGTGGATATTACTGGAATAACATGAAATAATAAATTTATTAGCTAAATCAATTGCCTTAGGAAATTCAGGTGGGATGGAACAATCCTAATTGCAGCAAATTCATAATAATTCACAATACATTCTATAACTGATGTACTTGGAACCCCCATCTCTAATTATAGTATCAACATTACCCAACTTAAAGCTTCTCAAGATAACAAGCACCGAACTTGAGTGGAAGGCAGCTTTCTTTGAGATCTACTTAGTACTTTATGCATCTTATTTTTTCATCCATTTCACTTATGGAAGTATGCCAAAGTTATACACCCCTCAAGCTGTTTACCTTTTTTGTGGAGTTTAAAAATTGTGACGCTGACAGATGAGAACTTTACTTAATGTGCAGTGCATTTAATTAGCCAGGACAAGTGAAAATTTCAGAATCAAAGAGACCAGTCTACTACCAATCTAGATGGTGTTCAGAATTCTTTCTTTCTCTTTCTCTTTCTTTTTTCTTTCTTTCTTTCTTTTTCTTTCTCTCTCTCTCTTTCTTTCCTTACTCTCTCTCTCTCTCTCTCTCTCTCTTTCTCTCTCTCTCTCAAATTGAAGAACACAATTATTTCCCCTTTTGGAAGGGGCAATGCTCACATAGGAAGAAAATTATATAAGCCTCTTCCCATTGGATGTCACTATTTTAATGTTATCAAAAGACATGGATATTTATATTCTTTCCTTTTAATAATCTTGATCTCTGAACCTTTCAAATAATGACCTTGAACTGAATTTCTTTTTGTTTTTTTCTTTGTACTTTCTCAAACTTTTCATTCTTCAAATGCTTAACAAGCCTCTTTTGTAAATCCAGCATAGGAAAATTATCCAAGCCATTCTCTCAGTTTATCATTTGTAAATTCCTTTTAATTATTGAGACATCAACACGTTCCTATTTGCATTTGCAAATGTTTGCATCTGCATGTGTGACAACATTTGCATGTCATTCTCGTAGCTTGTTATTCTTAAATCCACTTTCAAATCGGCCTCACTCATATCAGGCAATACTTGTTCTTCCATAACAACTTTAAAACATATTCTATCTAAAGAGATGGACACTCTTAAATTAACTTCTGGGCCCATTGTTCAAAAATATCCTTCAATATGTTCAATGCTAAAAAAAATTGCTTCCTTCTGTATTAGTCAGTTTCATTTGACTGCTTTTCTCCTTTTATTGTAAACTTTAATTTCCCCAGTGTCCAATTTCTAAAGTCTTATCATTGTTTTTAACAAATTCAAAGCAAAGGCAGTTTCCCACAAGAAAGTGAGAGAAAATACTTTTATGTCAAATATGTGTGTGTATGTGTGTGTGTGTATTCTGAAATATCCAGAATGCATTTCTTTGAATTTATCCTGATCAATTCTAGCAGGCAAAGCAATTGGGAGACAGATTTAAAACTGCAGTAACTACCAAGACAAGCAATGTGTTTTATGTATAGCATTGAATTTCATGCCTGGGTTGAAACTAATACATATGAAGTAACTGTAACATTCTAACTCACGGGTTCTCTTTCTAGAGTCTCAACATCTTTTTTACATGGTGGTGACCAAAACTGGGTGCAGTATTCCAAGTGTGACCTTACCAAGGCATTGTAAAGTGATCTTGATTCTATCCCTCTGTTAATGCAGCCTGGCACTGTGTTGGCTTTTTTGGCAGCTGTAGCTGCAGCACACTGCTGGCTCATATTTAAGGGATTGTCCACTAGGACTCCAAGATCCCTCTCACAGTTACTACCATTGAGCAAGGTACCAACTATACCAGGGGTAGGCAACCTTGGCTCTTTTATGACTTGTGGACCTCAACTCCCAGAACGAGTCATAAAAGAGCCAAGGTTGCCTACCCTTGAACTATATTATACATGTGCAACGTGTTAAGCAATGCTTGGTGTTAGGAAATTTTTCCTGATGTCCAACTGAAATCTAATTCACTGTGATTTAAATCTCGTTTCCTCTCTGAATAAATATGCCTTGCCTTCTACATAAATGTCATATCTGCTCATAGCCCTATCCTCTCCAGGCTAAGTACACCCAATACCTCTACCTTCCCCCTCCCAGATGGAAGTCTTCTGACCAGATCTGGACAGGGAATTAAAATGGCTTCTTCTGAACTTGACACTTTACTTCTGTTGAGGCAGCTAGGATCCTGTTGGTTTTAATGTGGTGCATTGCACGGATGCCTCTTGGACAGCTTGTGATCTATCAAGACACCTAGAGTAAATTTTTTTGCATGTACTGTTGCTCTGTATGGTTTTCCCCATTCTATATTAATGCCCTTGGTTTTTCCTACCAAAATTCATGTGTTCCTGTTGAAATTTGTCCTCTGCCCATTGTCAACCTAATACTAGCCTCTATCTCCATATCGTTGTGTTTTCCATCAGTTCTCCATCAGTCTCAAAAATTCCAGAAAAGGCAGAGTGAAATTCATCTGGTATTGGAGATGTACATGGTGGCCGAATCCTCCTTAACAATCTCTTTACATTCCCTGTATTGCCTCTCCTGACTTATTGACTATTTCCAGAAAGTTGAAAGAAGAGACAACTAGATCAGTTGCCCTAGGTCTGCTCCTAACTAATGTTGGAAGTCAGCACCCACCCACCTTTCTAGAGAAGGAAATATTTTGGGGGATATTAAAAAAAGGCAGAATATTGTATTTTCCCAAAGGAATACAGTAATGGAGAAAAAATCTTAATGGAGGCAGAAAACCAGCCCCCAGTTTCCCTGCCCCAAACAGAAATTAAGCAGGCCAACTCTGTAGAAATGCAGATTTCACAATCCTATTCAGAAAGACTGGGTCACCTATTCACCAGCAAAATGCCTTCAGCCATAGCCCCAGAGAAGGTTTGAGCTGATGGGATTAGAAAAACAAATTCTCCAAGGACAGGAACATGATCTTTAGGACATAATAGGATTAACCCACCACCATTAGAACACCAAGGCTCAGGTCAATGTACATTGTACAGGAATAGGAACAATCTCAAATACAAAGCCCGAGAAGGTATAAAAACACACCCACACTCCCAATTCCATTTTGCCAGCCACCTCAGAAACATGCTGTGTCGCTGAAGTTTCTGGCAACTAAGTAAATAAGGACCTTCTTTCCTAAGCAGCCTCCATTTTATTTCCAGCGTCTTAGCCTCCATTTTGTTTACTCCCAGCTTGGAGCTGGATCTGAAGATTTTTCTTTCAACACGAACAAGGAGCAGCCAGATGAAGAGTGACATTTTGGATTTTGAAGGAGAATCGCCCGACATTTGGTATCTCTTCTCCTGCCTCATAGGTTAAAGTCTCTGGATGAGGTTTGCAAGCGAACAAAAGCTCATTTCCAGATCTTATGAAGTGCAGCCCATCTCCTTACGGAAGAGCCTCATGGTGGCAACGTGTTCCATTATTAAAGAACTATAACCGCTCCACCTGCCCTCCTCCCCCCCTTTGCACAGCCAGTTGTTCATTTCCAGGGTTTCTCTCTCTTCCTCTCTGAGCTGTGTCCCTCAATGGAGAGATTGGGAAAATCTCTCCATTGGGATCTCAGCCACTTCTTCACCCTCCAAACGAGGCCTTTATTCGCACGCTGCTGTACTGATTTATTATCACAGGCCAAAGACATAATAAGAAAAACAAACAGAACAAACAACATTATAGTACAGTATAAAGAAGAATATAATGAAGGGAAACTAAAGAAAATGATCCAGTTGAAATTATCCATATGGCCTCAACTTCTCCAATGTCAGTAATAACTGAGCAGAGCTTGGCAACAGGACTGAAAATCTTCAGCGAAAAGCCTGAAAGTAGAAAAATTAGCTAAATCAGTTTCTGGCCAATCAGAGGAACTGGTAAGCAATGCATATCCTGAACTGTGTGTGCGCCAATTACCGTCACTGCACAATTTGGATGATAATGTCACGATGCACAAGTTGTCACTGAGGCATCATCGTTTAGCCTGTAATATATACATGAGCTGATTTGAGCAGCAGAATCTGAGCTTTTGATTATTGTAGGGAGTGATGGGAAAGAAAAGGTTGGTAAGTTTGTTAATAAAAAAGTATTAGAGGAACAAAGGGGCACAAAGGTACAAACTTGCCTTGTATTATGTCATACCATTGGTTTATCTAACTCAACTTTACAAATTAGTTGAAACTACATCTTCCAGAATTCCCAGCCACCTCGCTCAGACAATCTGTGATCCCTTACATCAGGGGTCTTTAAACTTGGCCCTTTTATGACTTGTGGACTTCAACTCCCAGAATTCCTCAGCCAGCGTGCCTGGGTGATGAATTCTGGGAGTTGAAGTCAACAAATCATATTGAAGACCCCTGCCTTACATTCACACTCTTAAGTTGTAGCCCTGCTATCATTCTTAATCACTGTCATCAATATAATGGCTCTCATTTTCAGGGTGTTTTTTTCTTCTGGATTTTCTTCCTTCCTTCCTTCCTTTCCTTCCTTCCTCTCTCCCTCCCTCTTAATCTTTTGCTGTCCTTCACTTTTTTATTTTTTATACTTCTTTATTTCTTCTATTTTTCTGTTTAAGTGTCTGTAATTATTCAATCTTGTATAAAATTCTCTTTCAGTTAAGTTATTCAGTTAAATAAAGAAAACGCAGAGATGAATAAATTTGGATTGTCCCTCATTACCTTTCCACAGCTCACCGTGAGGTGATATCGCAGATTAATTTTCACTTATAGCAAGTGGCAGAGTTTGATAAATCGGTTGTCCCTGCTCAAATAGTTCAAATGATGTTCTTTCTAGACAACATAGGAAATTCATGTCGGATAAATTGTGTAAAAAATCAAAAGCAGTTTGGAGAGGAGGAGAAAGAGGTTAGACAGAAGAAGACAACAGTTGAGGTAACACTAAGGAGGAACTTTAATGATTAGCAAGAGACCACAAGAGGGAAGCCATCAAGGGAGTGCCATTCACAACATCAGATATTTCTCCGTCAACACACAGAGTTTGTGAAACACACAAGCTGAGCTTGAAATCTCAGCCCTGGAATTTGGCAGCATAACACAAGATTGGACTATAGACTTGGAAAGAACCACGGCAGGAAGGCAGGAGATGATTGCTGTGTAAATACAGAAAAGACACTGTACATCTTATTGCTGCATGGAAATCCTGCTGAGAGCCCTTGGATAAGAGTGAAAATAGAGAGGAAAGCAGTATTGCCATAAGATTTTACGGTAGATTATTTGGGCAGGCAAAAGAGATAGATGAGCATGTTTTGAACTGGAAACTTTCCAATAGGCACATGATAATGACTACGGGAGGTTTTAAAAACTCACAGAATAACCAAAGAAAGCTCTTCCTAAACCAGGGGTAGGCAACCTTGGCTCTTTTATGACTCGTGGACTTCAGCTCCCAGAATTCCTGAGCCAGCATGGCTGGCTCAGGAATTCTGGGAGTTGAAGTCCACGGGTCATAAAAGAGCCAAGGTTGCCTACGCTGTCCTAAACCAACTAATAAAGAAGAAATAGAAGAAGTGATACAAAAATTGCAATTAAGCAAATATCCAGAGATGGATTTTCTGGGGCATAAAATCTGACCTTCCAGGAAGCTGTTTAACACATTAACTCAAATAATGACTGAAATTCAACAACAACATGTACTTCCTTCTTCCTGGAAGGAAGCTTTGATTTCTTTGATTTATAAAAAGACGAGTGACTTGGCTTGTCTAGAATCAAATAAATCAGGGGTCTTCAAACTTGGCCCTTTTATGACTTGTGGACTTCAACTCCTAGAATTCCTCAGCCAGGCACGCTGGCTGAGGAATTCTGGGAGTTGAAGTCCACAAGTCATAAAAGGGCCAAGTTTGAAGACCCCTGAAATAGATCAACACTAGACCAACGATCAAGAAGGAAACAATACCCCAATCAAGGAACTACCAGTTCAGATCAACAAGTTCACAGTAAACAACAGCCTAATCAAGGAGCCTAATCAAGAACGGTCCCACCAACACTGACGGGAAAGCCACTGATATATAAACAGAGAGCAAACCCCATTCACTACCAGCACTGATGATGTTACCTAGTTGGGTCATGAAACATCTGCAAGAAAACCAACAGGGTCAGAGAGCACCAAGGACTCCACAGTTCCACCCCGAGCTGCAAATATTCTCTTTTACCTATATATTTTTACTTATGTTACCTATAAGACTTTCTATATTTAGTTTAAAGTCATCACTAGACTAACTCAAGATATGGGTGTATCAGTGACAGCAGAAATCCTATAAATAGGGAGAGAGAGAGAGAGAGAGAGAGAGAGAGAGAGAGAGAGAGAGAGAGAGAGAGAGAGAGAGAGAGAGAGAGAGAGAGAGAGAGAGAGAGGGTGCAAAGGAAGGATTGGGATGGAGTGAACGAAAGAGAAGTGTTTTATATTTCGGCTTTTCTGGCAAGTGCCATTTTGTTATTAGCAAAAAGACACAGGCAACTCGTATAACCAGTGGCGTAGCGTGGGTTGTCAGCACCCGGGGCAAGGCAAGTAATTTGCGCCCCCCCTCCACAGTGGGCGGCGACCCGGCGGCTCGAATCGGATTCGCACAGCCAGCACTGCAGAGAGAGTGAGTGAGCCAGGCAGGGGCAGAGAGCTGCGAGTGCGAGCGCGCCCCCCCAGATGTTGCGCCCAGTGTGGCCGGCCCCCCCTGCACCCCCCACGCTACGCCTCTGCATATAACTACTGTACTGTTATAGGCAATTATTGTCCACTTTCAAACACTTTCAGATAAATGCTACACGCTCTGAATATTGCCCCAATGAATATGACAAATATTGTTTAGGTACCTAATTAAATATTGATAGGCATTAAAAATAATTTTGGATAGCAGAATCCTCTATTTGGTTTGCTTAAAAGAAAACCATAGTGAGTGGTTAGAAATTAAGTATGGGGTAAACTTTGGTCTACTTTTCTTTCATATTGCCACATTTAAAATATCATTGCTATATTTTTGTTTGCAGGACTGCTAATAATTATCCTCCTTGCCTCCTCCGTCTGCTTCAGGCTTTGGTTTTCATTACAGACCCTGCCGTATTTTATAGCATTCGTGCTTAAACTCGGAGTACGAAGCACACCAAAAACCCTCCCAGGCAACTGTGTGACAAGGGTCTTGGATCCACAGTATGATTCCTGCCCTCGGGACAATATGTAAACACCAGCAAGTTAGTGAGTCAAATGGGAAAAATGCAGGCACCGTACAGGTCCTAGCTAAAAACAGTCAGAAACTAAGAAAATATTTGTCGGATTTAACTGAACGGAATATGAAGATAGGAAGAAAAAACAAACAGCGGAGCTGATGCTGCTTTTACTGGCCTTTATTAAACTCACCTTCTGGCCTGAATAAATACCTGGACATGCTCCTCCCCGCTGTTCAGGACTAACCATCGTTTGCCCTAAAAAATGATTTATCAGTAGGAGGCCAACTTTTCCTTAGCATAGCTGCACTCAAAAGGGCAGAGTCCCTCTGCTCAGATTTAAAGATGTATTTATTTATCGGATTGCTAAACTGCCGCCACCATACTGCACTTGTTGGTTTGCCAACATTGGACCTTGACATTCACACTGCCCATAAAACTGTTTTCCAGAACTACAGAACAAACCCAGAGTTTCTTTTGTTCACAGTGTTTCCACAATTAAGCAATCTTATTGTTCTGCTAAGCAGCTACCTGCTTCTGCTGGGATTAACGGTCTGTAGGAACAACCTCCATACTTGTGCTTGAGATACAAAACCCAAACTGTCTGCAAAGAAAAACATGTTATTCTAATAGAATAACAGAGTTGGAAGGGACCTTGAGGGTCTCCTAGTCCAACCCCCTGCTCAGGCAGGAAAACCTATGCCGTTTTAGACAAATGGTTGTCCAATCTCTTCTTGAAAACCTCCAGCTTCTGGTGGCAAGCCGTTCCACTGGTTAATATGGCATAAATTAACATATAATATCTGGCCCAACACTCCTGACTTTGAAAGAGCTGTTCGGTCAAACTCATCTCCTGGTGACCCTTCCAGGACAATAATTACAGAAATGGCTTGCCAGTTACTGGTCCTCTGGTTTCTGTTGTTTTCCATTTTCTTGTACAGCCCATAGTTCAGGGTTTTCTCGGTGGCCTCCCGTCCAAGTACTAACCTGATCTATTATGATCAGCTCTGGGGAGCCCAGAGGAGAGCAGAGAAGCAGTTTCCTGGGAAGTGGGCCAGAAATGTTTGGCACCTAAGAAAACACTCCTCTTTCACTTCCATCTTCTAAGGTGACAAAATAAAACAGGCAATTAATTGCTGCGGGAAATGCAGGCTTCATAAATCCAAACTATTCAGCGTTTCATGTGTTCAATATTACCTTGCTGTCATTACGTAGCAGGGCTTTTACGTTTGATAAAGCAAGGTGGTGTTAATGCCACATCACACATTAATCTGCCCCCACACAAAGAGTTATAGGCGCAGGGGGCTTCCCGCCTCAGAAGAACCAGGCGGGCATCTGAATAACCTGGTTTCCCGAACCCTTTATTCAAAGCACTTCAAGCAACACCTTAGATCCCAGGTTGCTCTGGGCCCCATCCAGCCACTCCTTTTCCTTTCGGTCCATAATTCCGGGAAAAGCATTTTGGGTGGGGGAGACTGAGAGGAGAGGGACAAGGCATATACATCTCTGTGACCCTGAGCTTGTGGCAATCATTCCCAAGTCTCAGGTCCAAAAGCTTTAGTTTCATTGCTGGGTCTTCCCTGTGGATTAGTAATTTTAAGGAACTGAGTCTATGGCAGCAGTTCTCAACCTATGGGTCGCGACCCCATTTGGGGTCGATCGACCATTTCATGGGGGTCGCCAAGCAAGGCTGTCCGTCATTTTTTTCCCCTTTTCCGGCGGGTGCCTTACCTCCCTTGGGCTGGGCCAGCTGGTGGTCGGCCTGCTCCGTCTCTGCCACTTGCCAGCTACGCCTCGGCCGGCGCAGGGGGCAGAACCACGCATGCGCGGCACTCCTGGGCAGGGAAAGTCCTCGACTTACGACCGGTTTAGTCCTCGACTTACGACCGGTTTAGTCCTCGACTTACGACCGGTTTAGTCCTCGACTTACGACCGGTTGGGGTCGCGGCATTAAAAAGGTTGAGAACCACTGGTCTATGGGTTGAATTTCTAGAGGTGTTTCTCAGGTACCAGCTGACACTGTGACCTCTTTCCATAGCCAGCCCAGCTCCTGTCCCTCCATCCATCCATCCAGCCGCTGCTGCTTGCTTTCCCAAATCTTTTGCTGTGACCAAGACAGAGTAGAAGAGCTTAACCTACATCTTACAGCCCTTGCTCTAAGGCCAGCTAGTGACAGCACTGCTGCCGCCGTTGAAATTGCCTTGAGCAAACACCTACAGGAGACACATTTTATTGTTATCTTAAAAAGAAGATTTTTCTGGCTTGTCCAATTTGCAAGATAACAGGCAAAGATAGGAGTTCCTCATAATGAAAATTAAGGATAAGAACCTAAGGATTGAAGGCAATATGAAAGCAGAAAAATGAAAACACCACAAGTCCTATGGGCTTTTTACTCACAAGTATCCCTTTGAGCAAAAAAATTCATACCCAGAAACACATACAGCATAAACTCTGCATTTCCTGGCAGGATATTTGCTTCTGGATCTTTTACAGATCTCTGTCTAGCTATATCGATTCCCTGATGGCTTCTTTCATCTCCGAACCTCTGGTTGACTTGCAATTTAAAATTAACAATTAAAATTGCAGTGCAATACAATAATCTATACTTCGGGATCATAAAATGCAGTGGTTCCAGTTTCTTGCATAAATATTGCCCTATTGCTAACAATGTTACACCCTTCCCATTTCGTATAAAATTGGGGATTCTCACCGTTTAACCTGCCCAGGGATTCCTTCAGGGCAAACCCAGACCAGATAGATTTGACCGCTTCTGTCCTTTAGCTTCTTTCTTTTCACAAATGCCAAGAGGCCAAAAGGACTCAGCTCTGAGCATAAAACATTTTGAAATCCGTTCTTAAAGGAAAACTTAATTACATCCTTCTGTTCAGGGGTATCTCTTATGTCTGTGTTTCCTTTGCTGTCAAACTGTACTTAAAAATAATAAAGCCTGGATAATATGAACTGAAATGAATCCCAGATGGCTTACTGCAAGTAGTTATTTTAAAGGCCGCAAACACTTCATTTAACACTCTTCAAAATAGGGATTCCATTGGCCCAGCTCAAACTCCCCGATAGCCACAAAGGAAAATTAACAACAGCCTCACAACTGCAGTGGTTTTCAACACCGATCAGATTCAGTGATTTGCAGCCACAAGGATCGAGGTTTTTTTTCTTCCAAGAGTAGCTGGCTTTTCATAAGTAGCCTCAGGCCTGCATCAAATTATGGATGCTGCTAAGTGAAGAGAAGTGCAT
>NW_015388505.1:102966-112525 GCF_001527695.2 Protobothrops mucrosquamatus
TGGCTGTCCAGTCTCTTCTTAAAAACTTCCAGTGTTGGAGCATTCACCGCTTCTGGAGGCAGGTTGTTCCACTGGTTAATTGTTCTAACTGTCAGGAAGTTTCTCCTTAGTTCTAGGTTGCTTCTCTCCTTGATTAGTTTCCATCCGTTGCTTCTTGTCCTGCCTTCAGGTGCTTTGGAGAATAGCTTGACTCCCTCTTATTTGTGGCAACCCCTGAGATATTGGAACACTGCTATCATGTCCCCCCTCGTCCTTTTCTTCATTAAACTAGACATACCCAATTCCAGCAACCATTCCTTATATGTTTTAGCCTCCAGTCCCCTAATCATCTTTGTTGCTCTTCTCTGTACTCTTTCTAGAGTCTCAGCATCTTTTTTACATCGTGGTGACCAAAACTGGATGCAGTATTCCAAGTGTGGCCTTACCAAGGCATTATAAAGTGGTATTAATACTTCAAGTGATCTTGATTCTATCCCTCTGTTAATGCAGCCCAGCACTGTGTTGGCCTTACCCTGGTGAATGGCGGAAAGAAGTAAATTAAAGCACACCGATGGTGACCCAACAGAGAAAGGAAAGGCTTTTTTCTCTCTTTCAGACAAGATGTTTCAGCTCCCCATAACGTTTCAATCAATCCGCACAATTTTAAGTGCATTTCCTTTTTTAGAAACCGTCTAACTACTTTCGGAGTTTTAAGAAACTTTCTTGTTTATTATTTATCTTTTTACCATTTATTCCATGCATTTAAATTGTAGTGTACATATGTCTGTGTGTTAGAATGGAAGACTAAAGATGACTTGTTTGCCAGGTGTGCTTCCTGAAATAAAGATTTAAGCTTATCAGTTCCTTTGCTCTTTCCAAGTATTATCCTAAAGAAATGATAGGCTTTTTACCCAGCAACACATGGGCCTTCTTTGTTCCAGGTAAATATAAGGTGCTTTTAAGTTTAAAATATAAACATGGTGTTAAAAGAAGGCTCTTGCTTTGTATGCAACAGAGGGGAAAAAAGGCAATATGGTTGGTTAAAGAATTTTAAATAAACAAAAATTAATTTAAAGGAAATAGGATCTGGCCGGAAGACATGTATAAGGACACTATATAAACTCTCTTTCTCTTTGTGTGACCTGAAAGGCATCTTAAGAAATCAAGGGAGATATTTCTTTGAAAATAACTCATTACCTCGTGCTTCCGTTATTTACAGTCTGGCTTTCACCCAGAGCATCATTACATACCCTTAAAGGATATTAAACTCCAGTTTACACAGGTAGAACTGAACTGTGGAAAGGCATAACAAAATTTAACTTGTACATTTTGGGGGCAGGTGCTGATGTCTGTGATCAATAGTTACAGTAGAGCATGAATACCACTCACCTCCTCAAATTGCCTGCTCAGATTCCAGGCAGGTTCACATATCACAGCAATGAAACCGAGCAAGCTAACACACTGCATATTCTTATCCCGCAGTCATTTTAATTTCCAAAGCTGACAGCGATGTAAAGGCAAATAGAGAAGGAGGAAAACTCATTTTCTATCAGCTCAAGTTCTAGATTAGGCTTGAAATAGCTTTTTATTCTCTGAAATTTGTCAGCTTTCATTACTTTATCAAGAAGGACTGGAGGTGAGGGAGCTGCAGGAAATAGAAGGAGGGTCTTCTTCCAACAACATGGAAAGAGCAAATTAGCCGTGTGATTCTAAAATGGCATTTAACCACCTTTCATTAATCCTGTTCTGAACTGTATGCCAAACGCTTTCCTCAAACGGACAGTAAAAGCATGGAAGCAAAATTTAGTGATATTATGTCTGTTTCTTTAGAATGGCAGCATTGAAGCAAAGAATTCTGCAGCCCCAGAGCAATCTTCTTTTGAATAAGACAGGCAGATTCTTTTTTCCAACCTTGCAGACAGAGCTGTTCAATTTTGGCAGAAGAATCATACTGGTTAGCAATTTTTTTCTGACTTTGAAAGCAGACATGGTCAAAATGCTTTTAAAGCTGCAACAGGGCAACGAGTGATGTAATATTACTGCAGTATTCAGATTGCAATGATCTGTAATCAGAGTTGTGCAAAACATTTCAAATGCAAACCATCTGAAAATTGTGCCCAAAATATCTGACCTAGAGAGTGAAATGAGTGGTTTGGGGTTGGAAATGGACGGACCAGCTAACACATTTTACTTTCCCCTCTCGTTTTAAAATGTTACTGTAGATAACTTGTGCTTGAATTATTTCTGTTCGTTCCTGCCTCTTTGAGGAATATTGCACTGAGAATATTACTGTTATCTCCAGAAACTTCCCAGATTCTACTGTTTCTCAAGACTCCTAATTAAAGACTATTTATCAGAAGGAAGGTGAAGATTGCAATGCAAGTCCTCCACGGAGAGCCTTATTTTCAAAGGAGACAGCCACATCCAGGCTGGCAAAATTCTATTCCCTTTCCCCTGCTTTTTTGGGGTAGTGGTGGCGGTGGTCTGTATCTTTTCACTGTTTTGATAATCATCATTTGATCATAACCATAATTGCAGAGCTGGGTTACAGACATAACTCGAGGACCACCCACCCGTACATACATATTCTTGTTATCTTTACATTGAATATGACTACAAGAAATATATACAGCAGGGATGGGAAATATTTTGCAGCATAAGAATGACTTGCAGAGCACCTTCCGTGTCAATACAAGAGGTCGGAAACTCCTCCCTCCCTCCAAGGTCAGAGGTCAGATGGAGGGCTGGAGGGTGAAAAGGGGCTTAGGAATTCTCTTTTTCCGCTCCCACCCTGCCCTGGGAAGGGGTGGCCTCTTTCTCCACAGAAGAGGGGCCAACAGCACCCAGGCATCCTCTTCTCTGAGCAGCAAAAGCAGAGAAGACAATGCAGGACGAAACAGGAACCAAAAATAAATCCACCATGGATTTCAGGGGAAGTGGACACAATGGGATCTGTCGAAACAGATCCCATCACAAGGCGGGCAGGCAGCAATAAAGAGAGCTCACTTGGTCTCATCGTTCTCCAAACACCCAAACAAGCCCATAGGTATTAGAGAAAGTTTAGTTCGAAGAATATTACATTGTGTTTGGAAGTGTCTGTCTGTCTGTCTGTCTCTCTATTCAAGATATTTTGACCCCAAACAACATTGCCCTAGCTCAGTGATGGCGAACCTTTTAGAGACCGAGTGCCCCAAAACTGACCCCGCCCCCGCTTTACTTCCTGCCCTGCCCCCGCTCTACCCCCTGCCCTGCCCCCACTCCGCCCCACTCTGCCTGCCCACAGGGCCACTCACCACCTACACGGCCTGCCGCAGATCGCCCAAGCAGCCCAGCAGCGCCATGGTGGCCATGCCCTCTGCCCACCCCCTGCAGCATCAACTGTGCGCATTGGGGCATGAGGGCAGAGTCTTGTCTATGCTGCCTGGCTGCCATGTCCTTGGCTGTGCTGCTCCGCATGGGCCACACTCGGGGGCGACTCTCCTCCAGGGAGGCTGCTGGTGAGGAAGGGGTCGCGGATGGAGGCGAGGCTGGGGCAATGGCACGTGTGCCCACAGAGAGGGCTCCGAGTGCCACCTCTGGCACCCGTGCCATAGGTTCGTCATCACTGTCCTAGCTGTTGCGCTTGTAAAGACCACATTCCTCCAAGCAGCTGACTCCTATCTCTTTGTGACAGTGTTTCACGACTTTGTAAGGCCAAATTCAAAGACATCAAATTCAGGCAAGAACCACCAACTTGTCTCCATTTTGCTTACTGAGTAAGGTGCAGCACCTTATTATTATTATGTTGTTGTTTTCCATTAGCAAGATGTTTTGCCTGAGGGCATTTTAAAATTCTTGCTGACAGGTTCTGAAATAATGCTCACAAGCCAAAGCTTTTAATACGTTTGCTTCCCCAAAAGCCCTGTCAGAAAGATAACCTGCACACTTAAGGATTGGGCAGTATTCCATCTTCCCCCAAAGTCTCACTTTCTACAATGTGTGCAGGTGAAAATATTCCCAATTTTAAAGCAGTTTGGAAACAACAGCGGATTCTATAGATTTTAATACCCTTCCCACAGGGTTTAGGATTGTGACATGGCCCATAAATGTGATTGGTTTTTCAACCGAGTTGGCATCAAGGAATCTCTGCATTCTGTCAGGCTGCTTCCTAACAAATTAGTCATTTGTTGCTCTTAAACGTCAGCCCTAAATATACTGCCTTTCTTCTTTGCCACAAAAAGATATATAGCAAAACTGTCTAAAATACTCGCAATTCACCGTCTGCAGTTCACAACTTGGGTCTGTGCTCCAATCTCATTTTTAACGATCAGAGTTCTTTTGGCCTATCCCCAAAGATAAGAACTTTTTTTTTAATTTTTCACAAAAGGAAAAATAATTGAATCACCAGCAGAATCATATGATTATCACTTTCCGAGGACAATAAAAAGAAACAGAAGTATGCTTCTCAGAAATGCCAAAGC
Organism: Protobothrops mucrosquamatus; assembly: GCF_001527695.2. Lineage (NCBI taxonomy): Eukaryota > Metazoa > Chordata > Lepidosauria > Squamata > Viperidae > Protobothrops > Protobothrops mucrosquamatus. The sequence continues at coordinate 107,406 of NW_015388505.1, forward strand.
AGCTAGGAAGGGGATCAGTCAAGGGGTCATAAAAGCAGGCTGATCGCAGAACAGTACCTAATTCCCAGCCCAAAAAAAGAGGCCTCGGATTAAAAACATTGCTTAGTGGAGAAAGCAAGAAAGCTGAGATCATCAAATGCCAAGATTGCCAGAAAGGGAAACTTTCCCACTGACTTTGGGAGATCAATTCATGACGGGAAGAGAAACTCCCCCACTGGGAGATCAATAAACGGGAGGGAGGCAAAATTGATCGCCCTCAAAATGCCTGCATTGCTCTCAGCTCTTCTTTCTCCCGGTAATGGAGCCGATTTTGTCTTCACCAAAAGGGAGAGGTTTTCCTGAGGTTATGGTGCTCCTCTCCACCTCCTGCCTTTCGCTACAGTTGTGAAAGAGGTGATTATGGCTTGCTTAATAAACAAGGGTTAAGCAACGGAAGGAGTTAAGGAAAGACAGAATTCAGTTGCTCTCAGTGAATGTGCTGCCTTTCAGATCTGGGATTAATCTAGCGCTAACATAAACGGTGGGAATTATCTAGAAAGGACAGCCGAGAAAGATGTCATAACTGATTGTACTGATGGGACAAGGGCAATTAAGAAAAGATGTTCCTAATACAGAAGGATTTAACTGCACCATAAATTCTCTGCCACCACTCAGCGATTGTCAGCACCTTCTGTCACCTCCGGAAGACAAAGTAAGCCCAAAGCAAAAGCAACCTTGCCTCTTGGGAATGAACTAGAGAAAGAGGCAAAGGAAAACACTTGGAAAACTGGAGGAGGAATCTTGGCATGGGGTCAGGAATGTCTAAGGTATGACACACTGAACGCTTCCTCAGCTGGTGCTCACATTTGGCCAACATCTTATTAATCATGTATGATGGTGGTGATGACGACTGCAGCCTTTAGGGGGGAATAGGAGGGTATTTTACGAAAGGAAGAAGAAAATATGAAAAAAAAATATGGAGAGGTTATAAAACAGACTTAACCCCTGGTGACTAGAGAGATATGTCCATGCAGCTTTCTTGACAACATAACAGAAGAGACTTGTCAGTGTCTTACTCTGGATGTTTTCGTAGTTTGAGCCTTAGCATTCCATGGTCGTCTCCCAGCTGAGTCCGGCCTAGCTCTCTCCCAAATAATTCTACAAATGCAAACCTTTCTATTGGTGGAAGGAAGCTACATCAGTCAACGTGGCCTGAAGCACCCTATGCCCTTGAGACAGGCACGAGCACCTGCTGAGGGTGGTCTTACCATCAGCTGCTTTGGACTCTTAGAGGAATGGGGATATAAACGCAACAAGTGAATTAATATACTTGCTACTGCCATACTTCAGATCCCAAGACAATCAACATTATGTAGATTCACTTCATTTTCCAAATAACAAGTCTGGGTTTCAATTGCTACTTGAAACACCGAGAGTCTGACCGGTGGAATTTTCTATTTTATTTCTTTGAATTACTGCCCACATTTCCTTCTTATAAACTATAATAGAATAAAGAGATTAGGGAACCGAGATGAAAATAAACACATGCTTTTTTTCAGTGTTCTACAAAAAAGATAAATGCTATAATTACAAAGAAAATGTACTCTGCTCACATCTATTAATGGCTTTGTATATTTTATTCAGGGGCCTAAATGAGGTGGAAAAGGGCCTCCTTAGAGACATGGGAAGCTAATAGGATTCTGCAACAAAGTCAAAAGGATTAACAGCACACAACTCCTTGATATCCATTTTCGACTTAATAAACTCGAGTACAACAATATATCAAATTTAGGCATTTAACCTAATGAGAAGGAAGGACTCACTGGAGAAGAGCCTAATGCTGGGAAAGATTGAGGGCAATAGAAGAAAGGGACGACAGAGAATGAAGTGGCTGGATGGAGTCACTGAAGCAGTAGGCGTGAGCTTAAATGGACTCCAGAAGATGGTAGAGGACAGAAAGGCCTGGAGGAACATTGTCCATGGGGTCGCCAGGGGTCGGACATGACTTCGTAACTAACAACAACAACAACTGTATCTTTTCAGGTTGATGGTCTTTGTCATCATTTGGCACTCTCGCATCCCCTATTCTCCGATCAACTGCTAAATAATCTTGATAAAACCCTTTTACTCCAGGCCATGAAACTGCTTCATATATAGTTTTATTACGAAGACTGCACATTCAGAAGCCAAAGAGTGCTTCACGGGGTGCAAATACAGCACCTGCCTGCCACTCCTTCAAGGAGCTGTGTCTTTTACTGGAACCGAGGAGCTGCATCTTTCCAGTTGATCCTGGCAAAAGACGCAGATTGTTTAAGGAACTACAGCCAGATGCGATGTGTGTTCCCCACATGCTCTGAAGTGCCTACCTATCTAAACTGTGCACAATCCACCCTAATCCATTACTAAATAAGAGGAATACCTAAATATTTGTAAAATCACAAAACTCATTTATTTTGGCCATCTCATGCAGGGGAATTCACTGGAGTAGAATAGGATAGAATAGAGCTGGAAGGGACCTTGGAGGCCACCTAATCCAGCCCCCTGCTCAAGCAGGAGAACCTATACCATTTCAGACAAGTGACTGTCTAGTTTCTTCTTAAAAACCTCCAGTGATGGAGCGTCCACGATTTCTGGAGGCAAAGCTGTTCCACTGGTTAATTGTCCTCACTGTTGGGAAGTTTTTCCTTTATTCCAGGTTGCTTCTCTCTTTGGTCAGTTTCCAACCACTGGAGAAAGCAATTATGCTTGTAAGAGTTAGCAGTAGAAGGAAACCAGGCTGGCAAAGAACTCGGTGTGGCTGGACACATCCAAACTGACCTCAGGTGGAGCATAGAATGACTCAGAGAAGCAGCCCAAGATTGGAAGGGCTGGCTCACAGCATCGCTCAGAGTTGGTCATGACTGAATGGATAACATCATAATCACTCAAACTGAACTTTTGCTTGTACCTACTTCTGAGACCGATGTTTTAATTTAAATTCCCAGCAGGAGTGACTCCATTGATCAAAAGTCCTAAGAGCAAACTTTGGAAAAATCCTAGTAAATTACCAAGGTCTCACTGGCATTGTTAACTTCTACTCACCCCTGTTTGGTGAGAGGATTTGCTTAAGTGACATTTATTTTACTTTTCATGAAATCTTGAACACTTTCCTTTTTTAAAAAAAAAACAACCAAAACCAAAGTCTGTGTTCCAGTCTGCCTTTTATTAGGGTTTGCAGTTCATTCTGTGAGAAATTATCTTATAAAGCAAGGACCAAAATGTTTTTGTTTAATTATAAGCATACGTTCTGAGCTCAGTTGGAGACAAAGCAATACAGACCCCCCCCCATTTCATAAGAAGAAAAGAAAATTTAGTAACAGTAACCCAACAGTTTGTTGGCAATCCTAAATGCAGCAGTTAGCGAGTCTACAGAGGGACATGGGGCTGAATAAACACAGTTAACTTTGTTCAATGTGTTACCCAGATCAGAGCTACTGCTAAACCACCACTGTCGTGAGTCCGTGAACTGTCTTTCTTTGCTTAGCTGGGCTGCCTGCCCTGCAATGACACGGATCAATGTCCCAGGCCAACACCAGCCTCTTTGATGCTCTTGTTCAACAGCCAGACTCTGCTAATCGGGAGCAGAGTCAGCACCATAAAGCCAGACGACACGGAGCAGGGACAGCGCTGTCTTCTCTGCCATCCCTGCAGATCAACCCTCCCCACCCATCAGTTGGTGGTTTGCTGTACCCTCCCTGCCCCTGCAGTTCAAATAAAGAGCCTGCTCTGAATTAAAGTAATAAAATGATTCATTACGACCACTGATTGGAGGTTTTGTTTCTTTGTTTTTGCAATAGTCTGTTGTAAAACCACCAAACCACTGATGAAACCATTTAGGGGGCAGATGTGAAACTTCGTGTTCCTATAAATAGGAGACGGAGACAGTTCCTTGAAAACAGACCTGCTAGATTTGTCTCGTGTCATCTGACGTTATCAGTTTTCAAGGAAGGTTCATTCAATCTCCATCATCCGCTACTTTTGCATTCAGCAGGTCCAATTGGCTGCACAATCACTCAGCCTTGAAATTGTCAGGATGCCCCAAAGTTGACCAAGTACCGTGTTTCCCCGAAATTAAGAGCGGGTCTTTTTTTTTTTTTGCCTCCAAAAGAGGCACCATGTCTTATTTTCGGGAGATGTCTTACTCATCTCTGGCACCGACAGCCTCGTCCACTTCTTCTGGGGCTGCAGCTGCATTCTGGCCTGCATTTTGCAGTCAAGCCTTTCCGGAAGGCCTCTGCAGCCGAGTACCGAGTTATAGATTCAATCCATAGCTCAGTTTTCAGCTGCAGAGGTCTTGCAGAACCGAGCTATGGATTGAATCCATAGCTCGGTTCTTGGCTGCAGTGGCTTTCCGGAAAGGCCTGTGATTGAGAAATGCAGGCCTGGCTGCAGAAAACGCCTCAGAAGAAAGGGGCCAGGGAGGAGAGGCCTGGCTGCCAGGTAAGTGGGTGCAGGGCGTGTGGGGCAGATCCACACCCCCGCCCAATTTTTAGGTGTGTGCCTTGCCCCAAAACTAGGGCTTATTTTTGGGGTAGGGCTTATATTAGGCCCATCCCCCAAAACAAGCTAGGGCTTATTTTCAGGGTAGGCCTTATTTTCGGGGAAACATGGTAAGTGACCTCTAGATGAACTGCGGGTGTGAGAACTGTATTTGGACGGCTAAACTTTTCTTTCCTGGTTGACAATCTCAGCTCCAATTGACAAACAGCTGGAAACGAGCAGCAATGTGTTACTTATGCACATCGAATAAAGGGCCAAGAGAATGAACTTAACATCCTTGTAAGAGGTCTATTGCCACAATACGTGGTTGACATGGCTGCTAAGACTGAAGATGAGAGGCCAAGTTACACAACAGCAACCTGCCTGCGGTGATTCTGTTCCTGTTTAAAAAAGGAAATATCTCTGAAAGGATGACCCAACGGGGCAAAGGCTGTGTAGCAATAACCATGTCTCGTGGGGTTTGGCTTCCAGCTCCTCACCACCTTGTTCTTCTATGAACTTGGTCTACTTTATCCATTATTCCAAGCCTGTCCTGGCTAAGATTGTAGTGGGACGATGGCTCCTAGTGATCTGCGTTTTCTGGCATTAGCCTTTTTAGCAAC
>NW_015388505.1:112794-142079 GCF_001527695.2 Protobothrops mucrosquamatus
TCTAACACAGGGGTGTCAAACTCAATTTCATTGAGGGCCGCATCAGCAATGCGGTTGTCCTCGGGGGGGCTGGGTGGGTGTGGCCTGTGTGGGCGTGGATGGAGTGGGTGTGGCCTACTGGGTGGGCATGGCCAGCTCTATACCGTTCATGTCAAGGATGCCTCTGGGGGCCTGGGCAGGAGTGGAACAGATCTGAGGGTCTCTGGCAGAAGGGGGTGGGACCGGGGCAAGCGCCAAGGCATGGTCCATTTCTTCATTCCTCACAAAGGGTGACATCTCCCCAGCATGCACCCAGGGGGCGGGGCCGACACAGCAGAGGCTGGTTCCTCACTGTTTCTAGACAGCCTTGTGGAGCTAAGACTGAATGTGTTTCAGCATAGATGGCCACCACAAAATTGTACATTGGCTCCTGGCCGGCCTGGGCCAGTGCCAAGGCAGTGGGGGCCGTTCTCTCACTGTTTCCAAGATGGCTTCACGGGCCACATGAAACCACTTCGTGGGCCGCATCCGGTCCCCGGTCCTTGTGTTTGACATGTCTGGTCTAACACACACGAGGGGGGCACCTTAGGGAAGATGGGTCCACACTCAAAAACTTCTCCTCCCTCAGAACTGATCAGCCAGCCTGGAGTCCAACAATGTGGAAAGTAGTAGCAGTTTTCCTCAGAGTGGAGGCAGTACTGAAAAAAATCAGGCTAAGACAGTGAAAGAAAGCAATTAAAGGGGCTGTCTCCCTCCCCCTCAAATGTCAGATTAAGCTGCCACGTATTTTTAAAGTGTAATGTACAAGTCACAATGTAATTCAGGTTGGGTTTTAAACTTGCACTTTTAATCCCTTCTTTTGCGACACAGGGAAAAGAAGATTTAGGACGGGAATGAACTGACACGCAAAAATATTAAGACGATTACAAAATTAAAATAGGTCCCGACATTCATCTGCACCAATTGGGAGGTTCAAATGCAGCCTGTGATGCAATTATTGTTTTGGTAGCTCATGCCTATGGATCGATTAACCATCTTCTCAGCAGTTATAACCTGCTTTCATAAGGCACATGCGCTATTTATAACTTTGTCCCTGTTTCTTTAGCAGAACATAATCTACAGAAAAAAGCACCCAGGTCCCGTTTGTGAGAAAATGGATATATGTGAATAGAAAATTGTTGCTGCAGGGATCCTTCAAACTACACTTGAATCCAGAGATGAGTTGGGAAATGTTGAGATCCCTTCACACATTCATTGCCACGAAGTTCTCTGCTTTTCCACCTTCAGCCAGACACCGGCAAGAGGCAGAACTAACAGTGGAAGGATGAAACAGAAAAGATGAATAATAGTATTAATTAAACAATGATGATGGTGGTGGTGGTGGCGGCAGGATTTCTTCACTAACCAGGCAGAATTTTCCTCTGCAGGACACAACCTCTGCTTTTTACTGTGATGTAGCCTTCTTCTCACCTCTGACCAGTGGGGCAGACCTCTTGGGCCATTCTAGTGTGGGAGCCATATTTTTTTTCCTCATTATTCTCACATCACGCAAGGGCAACCTCAGACAAGGTATGCTCAGACATTGCTCTGCCAGCAAGGCTGCCAATCAAGAGAGACTGGCAGAGGGACCCATTATTAATGCCTTGGTAAGGCCACACTTGGAATACTGCATCCAGTTTTGGTCACCACGATGTAAAAAAGATGTTGAGACTCTAGAAAGAGTACAGAGAAGAGCAGCAAAGATGATTAGGGGACTGGAGGCTAAAACATACGGTTGCTGGAATTGGGTATGTCCAGTTTAATGAAGAGAATGATGAGGGGTGACATGATAGCAGTGTTCCAATATCTCAGGGGCTGCCACAAAGAAGAGGGAGTCAAGCTATTCTCCAAAGCGCCTGGAGGCAGGACAAGAAGCAACGGGTGGAAACTAATCAAGGAGAGAAGCAACCTAGAACTAAGGAGAAACTTCCTGACAGTTAGAACAATTAACCAGTGGAACAACCTACCTCCAGAAGTGGTGAATGCTCCAACACTGGAAGTTTTTAAGAAGAGACTGGACAGCCATTTGTCTGAAATGGTATAGGGTTTCCTGCCTGAGCAGGGGGTTGGACTAGATGACCCCAAGGTCCCTTCCAACACTACTACGACTACGACTACGACTATTATTATTATTATTATTATTATTATTATTATTATTATTATTATTATTATTATTATTATTATTATTATGCGAAAAAGCTGGAAATATAAAGATCAGAAAAAGAATTTTCTTCAACGAGATTCATTATTCCCATTGCTTTTCACTGCGTCAGTGATATCCCTCACTCATACCCTGAATGAAACAAAACTTGGATATTTATGGTCAAAACAATGTGGAAAAAATATAGTACAATGTACACAGTTTGAATTGGGAAATGTATTTTAAAAAACCCTCAAAAAACCTTACTGCAATATATTATGCTTTGTACCTATGAAGTGATGCTGACTTACTTATACTTAGCACAAAACCACTGGAAATTCAAGATGAAAAATGTGGAAACAAAGCCAAAAAGCTTGTCACAGCTTGTACAGGAAACATCCTAAAAACAGTAGATGGGGAAAAAATGACTACAAAAATGAATTATTGGATAACATTGAAGAAGTAAACTATTAAATTGCCTAAATGTCCACCAAGATTCTCAGTCTCCGGGTCATGGTTGTCCTATAGGTGCTTTTTCAAAAGATAACTGGACTTTTTTTCCCCTTGAAAATATTTCACTTCTCATTCTCATCTTCAGTTCATTAGTAAATGATTGCCTGTGCATAAAATAAACTGAAAATAAAGTGGACAATACCAAGAATTGGCAATTGTTACAAGTTCACACCATTGAGAAGGAAACAGAAGGATTTTTGTGTTCCCAAACAAACAAATATAGCGAAATCGACGATTCAAGATGTATCAAACAGCAGCAAAATGCAGATTTAGTAAGGAAACAGATGAAACTACTGTATAATTTCAACTGTTATGATTGCAACAAAACTGCTCAGGCTGAATAAATGATGCCACGAGAGAGGGGGCCACTACAAGCTATGATAATCACAGATATTCCTTATGCACATTGTTTTACTCTGATGCTGTGCATACCATTATCACATAAGAATTCAATACATAATGTTATTTATTATCTATGTATAGATTATAGTGTACCAAAACTCAGGTCCAGCTGGCGAATTGCAAGATGTTTTATTCATTACTAGTTAATCAATAGAGTTGCCAATTCATTTGCAATAGCTGCGGCATGCAGAAACTGGGTGGCCTCCATGTCTTCTTATTAATTGCTTCAGAACTTTCTTATTTCATTTTGATCTTTTGTTCTGCATTTTAACTTTAAATGATTAAGATGGCTTGGTCACTCAACAGCGAGACCCTGGTGAAGCGGGCACAGCAGCGCCTGCATTTTCTGCGTCGCATGAGAAAAGCACATCTTCCTTCTCCTATCCCAGTGGTGGCGAACCTATAGCACAGGTGCCAGAGGCGGCACTCAGAGCCCTCTCTGTGGGCATGCGCGCTGTCGCCCCAGTCCTAGGCCTTCAGCTGGGTTTTATAAAACCTTTTCACTTTAGGCCTCCATCGCCGTGTGCAAAAAAAAAAAAAAAAAGGTTCAATCAGTCAATTTCAACTTCTCATGGGAAAAAAAAGATCTTGCAAAGTTGAAATTGATTGAACTTTTTAGTCCCACCCAGTCTGCTGTTACCATCACAGCCACGCCCACCCAGTGGGCCATGCCCACCCAATTGGCCACACCCAGCCAATGGGCCACACCCACCCGGCACTAGACGATGCATAAGTGGGTTTTGGCTTACAGTTTGGGCACTCAGTCTCTAAAAGGTTCACCATCACTGTCCTATCCTGACCACTTTCTACAGGGGGACGATCGAGAGCATCCTGTCATACAGCATCACAGTCTGGTTTGGAAGCATCACTGCTTCAGACAGCAAAGGGGTGCAGAGAGTGGTGAGAATGGCCGAAAAGATCATTGGCAGTTCCCTCCCTCCCATCCAGGACATAGCACAGAATTGTTGCTTGAGCAGGGTCTGTAAGATTATCTGGGACACTACACATCCTCTTCACGACCTGTTTTCCTTGTTACCTTCTGGGAGGAGGAGGCTTTGTGGTATCCGTAGCAGAACATCCAGATTCAGCCATAGTTTCATTCCATACAGCATTAACCTTGTGAACTCTCAAGCTTCCTCCTTCCATTATATATTCAAGATGGACAGTATTTAATATTTATTTGTTACGTATATGTAGGGGAGTGGGTCTATACATATGTTGCATATAGTATGTTTAGGTGTGTGTCATGTATGTGTTTCACTTTGAGAGTGGGCAACTAATTTTCATTTTTGATGTGTACTGTTGTCCCACAATTTTAAAAAAATGACAATAAAAGTTATCTTATTAAGGTGGAGTTAGAATTTCAGGAGAGAGTAAAGCTTTCAAAATGTAAAGCCGAGATTGGCGTACTTGGAAATGAGTCTCGCTGAATTAGAGGCAATTCATTCTTAGGCTAGTATAGGTTTCTAAGCATAGCTGTTGAGAAAAATGTTCTGCACTGCATATTTCTGCTAAAATAACCACACAGCTTTCCTGACAGCAAGAAACTGAAGCTAAATTAGAGAGCTGAAACGGGTATCCTCCCAACTTACTTAAGTGAAGTTATGCTAATGACATAAACTAAATGAGAACAGTGTTTGGGCTAAAAGTTCCAAACATCTCCATCTGAGACCGGTTTCTTTTTCTTTTTTTAATAAATTGAATAATTGAGCACATCTGGGCAAAAATAAATTGTGTATGTTCTTCAAGCTTACCATATATATATATATATCAAATGAAAGGGCAGCTCTAAATAATCAAAGACACCCTTTACACCATTTCCTTGGCTTTTATTTTATTTTTTTCCCCCTCATGTTAATGGGGCAGCCCTTCCTGGGCCATTCCACTTCTAAAAGTGATGTGTAGCAAATGTGGTTTCCTCAAAGGAACCGGACCCGTCGGTTATGCTTTGTCCATAAATACCAGACAGACCCACTTTCTTAGGGACTGACTAACCCTGATTACCCTCGCCACCTAAAGCCCTGCCATGGTTATCATGTTCATCAATAGCAATAGCCATAGCACTTAAGACTTACAGTATATACTGCTTCGTGGTGCTTTACAGCCTTCCCTAAGTGTTTTACAGAGTCAGCATATTGCCCCCAACAATCTGGGTCCTCATTTTACTGACCTCGGAAGGACGGATGGCTTCAACCCATGAAAAGATACCTCAAAATCAAAGTGAAGTCCTGATGTTTACACAAACCCATCTGGATTTGGGGGACAGGAAGCAGCCTTCTTACTGCCTTTTGATGGGGTGTCTTCTGGTTTCTATCCTGGTCCCCAAGAACTAAGCCTGACTCTGCTTAGCTTTTCAAGATCAAACAAACTGAGTGCTGTGCAGTCCAGACCTCTGAACGAAATGTTTGGAAACCATCCACTGCGGCTATGACTTTAAGAGGCGTCGGGGTTGGTGGTGGAATGAGATGCTACATGGGGAATACAGGCCCACTTTGAAGGCTGAGGCCTTTTTTCTACTCCACAGCCCTCCTCGGGGGGATCCCGAATCCCATGGAGAGCATCAACCGGTGGCTCTTCGGTACTTGATTCAAGTTTTAGCCCAGGGGTCTTCAAACTTGGCCCTTTTATGACCTGAGGACTTCCAACTCCCAGAATTCCTCAGCCAGGCACGCCTGGCTGAGGAATTCTGGGAGTTGAAGTCCACAAGTCATAAAAGGGCCAAGTTTGAACACCCCTTTTTTAGCCACTGGAGGCTCAGAGAACTTTTCTCACTGCTGTAATTTTCGTTGCTAAGCTAGGTGGTTGTTAACTGAGTCCTGCCTGATTTTATAACCTTTTTTTGCCACAGTTCTTAAGTGAATCACTGCCGTTATAAAGGGAATCGTTGCTTGACCAATGAAAACGGCAACTGCATGGTTCAGGATATTGCCACTCTGACCAACGCATGCCAGCTGCTGGGCGTCCATGGCAAGAGCCAGCTCAGAAGAAAACTTCTCTCCTGAGGCCTGGTACCGAATGCCCAGCCCTGTTTTCCTGGGGATCCAACAGCGTGCAGCCTCCATTCCCCTCACACCTCCCGTAACACTCGAAACCCAGCCCAGCCCATGCAAGCCAAAATCGCAGCCAAACGAAAGCGCTTCACGACTTCAACTTGCCAGCAAGCAAACCAGCCTGTTCAGACTAATGGAATTATTAGGACTGGGTGGGTCATTAAGTAGCTGCTACGCACTAAAAATAGGTAGAGTTCCTTTCATGGGTGCAAGGTTTGTTTTTGCAGACGAGAAGCTGCTAAATGACAGAAATATTTTAATGATTCATTTGGAGGTGCTGTTTTCTTTTCTCTTGTTTCGCAATGCAGTTGGTGAAGAACGTTACGAAAGTGACTTTTAACACACCAGAGCTTGCAATTCATTGCCATTAAGGCTGTTTCCAAACCATAGTACAGATTTCCGCAAAGTCCTGCATTAGAAAAAAAAATCTTCTTTGAGGGCTGAGTTAATGCACTGCAAAGGCACCTTGATAACATGTCCTCGTGACCTTTGCCCGGCCTTCTGAGCCATCTCTGGTTGTTTACCTTCAGGATGGTTTAGGGCAGGGGTGCCAAACTCAATTTCATTGAGGGCCGCATCAGCATTGCGGTTGCCCTCGGGGGGGCCAGGCGGGTGTGGCCAGGGTGGGCGTGGATTGAGTAGGTGTGGCCTACTGAGTGGGCGTGGCCAGCTCTACATCGTTCACGTCAAGGGTGCCTGTGGGGGCTGGGCAGGAGTGGGACAGATCTGAGGGTCTCTGGCAGAAGGCGGTGGGACCAGGGCAAGTGCCAAGGCATGGTCCATTTCTTCATTCCTCACAACGGGTGACACCTCTCCAGCATGCACCCAGGGGGCAGGGCCGACGCGGCAGGGTCTGGTTCCTCGCTGTTTCTAGACGACCTTGTGGAGCTAAGACTGAATGCGTTTCAGCATAGAGGGCCACCACAAAATTGTACATTGGCTCCAGCCGGCCTGGACCAGGGCCAAGGCAGCAGGGTCCGTTCCCTCACTGTTTCCAGAATGGCTTCACGGGCCATATGAAACCACTTCGCGGGCCGCATCTGGCCCCCGGGCCTTGTGTTTGACATGTTTGGTTTAGGGTGCTTTGGTGACTAGCCTGGAGGTAACCCTATGGGGTAGCCATTCAACCAGATCCTCTTGGCCACCAAAGTCTTCTGGGGACGCCCTCCCTGCCTGATTCAGCTGCTTTTGACTAAAACCCTCTATTGTGAGAGAGACACCAAGCTTGGCAAGCCTCTTTTTTAATTGAAATATCAGCTTCCTAAGGACTAGCACCTTATAGCATTCAATATACTTTGCTAACAGTTTTACTGTATTTCTGTATTAAAGCATTACTCTATCAACTCTATAGCACATGTTCATGTTTCAAATTTAAGTGGACTACTGCCTAATAAAACAGGGGTTGGGAGTGTCCAGTTTATTGGGGGGGCAATGAGGATCTTTTCTCTTCCACCCCCCCAACTGCCTAACCTCTGTACCCCTCCTGCCCTCCCTTTCCTCAGCAGACATCCCCAGGTGAGGCAGGGCAGGTAAAAGTCAATGGCTAGCATGCCATCTCAGATTCAAGACTCTGTGGGGCTCAACCACACATCCTGGTGACAAAACCAAATCTTCAAGACCCCATGAAAAACCAGTTTAGTCTCTGGGGAAACAATATTCCAGAGGGCAGGCACAGCAACAGACAAGGCTCTGCCAAGGGCATTCTTTGGCAGATGAAACCTGGGGCGGGACTCTTCTGCCCAGCATCATGAGACAAGTAGACATAATCGCAGAGGGCAGGTCCCTCAAATAACTTGACCTCTTGCCCAAACCAGGCGTTTTATAAGTTATAATCAGCACCTTGAATTAAACCCAGAAGTAAACTGATAGCAGTGTTCCAATATCTCAGGGGTTGCCCCAAAGAAGAGGGAGTCAAACTATTTTCCAAAGCGCCTGAAGGCAGGACAAGAAGCAATGGATGGAAACTAACCAAGGAGAGAAGCAACCTAGAACTAAGGAGGAATTTCCTGACAGCTAGAACAATTAACCAGTGGAACAACCTGCCTCCAGAAGCGTTGAATGCTCCAACACTGGAAGTTTTTAAGAGATTGGACAGCCATTTGTCCAATCGCTGTGGTGTCGAACCTATGGCACGCGTGCCACAGGTGTCACGCAGAGCCCTCTCTGTGGGCACGCGAGCCATCGCCCCAGTCCTAGGCCTTCAGCTGGGTTTTATAAAACCTTTTCGCTTTAGGCCTTTGTCGCCGTGTGCAAAAAAAAAAAAAAGGTTCAATCAATCAATCAATTTCAACTTCTCATGGGAAAAAAAAAAGATCTTGCAAAGTTGGAATTGATTGAACTTTTTAGTCCCACCCAGTCTGCCGTTACCACCGCAGCCATGTCCACCCAATGGGCCACACCCACCCAATGGGCCACACCCACTCAATTGGCCATGCCCACCCAACACCCAATGATACATAAGTGGGTTTTGGGTTGCAGTTTGGGCACTCGGTCTCTAAAAGGTTCACCATCACTGGTATTCCTGCCTGAGCATCGGGTTGGACTAGATGACCTCCAAAGTCCCTTCTAACTTTATTATTATTATTATTATTATTATTATTATTATTATTAGTAGTAGTAGTAGTAGTAGTAGTAGTAGTAGAAGTAGTAGTAGTAGTAGTAGTAGTATTGTTATTGTTGTTGTTGTTTTGTTGCTATTGTTATTATTATGCAAACAATGAAGCCCAAAGTTATATCATGCACTGATCCGGGAGCAACAGGCACACAACACAGAGCTGGCTAAAAGCCCTCCTGGTCACCATCATCCAAACAGCTTCATAGATGAAGAGGAATTTGAAGATGGGCTTTTTTCTTGGACCTTCTCAGATGAACCACTGGGTTACATCACTGGGTGTGCACAGTAAAGAGGAAGTATGAATTCAGAGCATAGTTTGCTACTAATTATTTTTGGGGGCGGGGGGAGAGATAGAAACCTGTGTAGAATTACTTAAATATTTCTATAAGATAAGAAGACACTTTAGTGAGAAGAGGGGGAAAGTTATTTCAAGTGGGGCTGCTTGATTGTTTGAATGACGTCCCAGCTGTCAACTGTACATTCTTTTATACTGGAAACAATTTTCAAGATCCCGGTGGTCCTATAGTGCAAATGCTAACATAGGTTCAATAGTTATAACAAACTAAGAACCTTCCCCAAATAAAAGGAACAAAAATAATTCCATCCAATTTGTATCATTGTCTTTCTGTGGCTCTTGAACTCCCCACAATATATTATATTCTACAATAGCTACTATATATCAACATCAATTACTGGGATTGATTACTTGTAGTATAGTGATGTACTACAAGTACATTTTCATCTATATAAAAAGATGTTGAGATACTTCTCCAAGTTTAAGTTAATTTCTTCACAATTTTATTCCACACTAGCTGTACCCGGCCACGCGTTGCTGTGGCTCAGTCTGGTTAAATGGAAAAGAAAGAAAAGGGAAAGCGCACGTTTGTAATATGTTTAATTTCACAATGCTTGTGGGTATGCAATATTTTTTGTTGTATACCCACAACAAAATCGTAGCGTGTGTTGCTTTTACGTCCAACAGATGGCGCTGTTTTTCAAACAAAGCATGTTTTTACCTGTCACAAGTGTGACATCTATATAATAGTAGGTATATAAAAACACGTGCGTATTCGAATGCAACGTTGTGTCAAAATTTCAAAGCAATCGGTGAAGAACTTTCGGAGATTTAAGATTTTGAACAAACGAACATTTACATTTTTATTTATATAAGATTATTGGTGCCACTCTTATTAAGTGCTACCCTTTCCAAAAGAAAGATAAATCTGTAACCCTTCCATTTTTAGCTTCTGAATAAATGTTGGTAATATCAACATTATTATGGTTTCAACATAATATTGGTATTACATAGATAATTAGTTTATGAATGACAGCAACAAATGCATTTTAAAATTTGCCTTCACGCTGTCTTACTTGCACATTAGTTCAAATAATTTAATTCAGTCTTTGCAATGCGATTATTTACTCTTTTATTTATTAAATTATATCTGGAAAACCTGTGTTTTTTTAAAAAAATACCTGCAAAAGTAACTTTGGTTTAGTTTAGATATGGACACAGGTATATGAAGTACCTTGAAACTGAGTCTCATTAAAAATTACGGTAAGTGCTTATTTTATGTAGTCCTTCAGGATCTGCTGAGCATCAGGCTTTTAGAATTAGTATTTCCATATACTTAGACTGGTTAGGGCAGGGGTAGGCAATCTTGGCTCTTTTATGACTCGTGGACTTCAACTCCCAGAATTCCTGAGCCAGCGTGCCTGGCCGAGGAATTCTGGGAGCTGAAGTCCACGAGTCATAAAAGAGCCAAGATTGCCTACTCCTGGGTTAGGGAAAACACCCTAATTTTCTCTTTTGAAATTTACTTAATGTACCCAAATAAAATAATGAAACGTAGCTGTTATATTCTATACTTCATTGCCCTGCATGCGCTAAATTCTCAGGCTGCACTTATTATCAAACATGCTCGGATTCTAAGCAGGAGTTAATACACGATGAAACAACTTCCTGAGAGTAACAACAGATGGTTTATTACATGTTCTCCTTGGATTCAGGGGGAAATCAGAGCATCTAATGAATCCTCAGTGAAATGGGAAGCCTGGCTTTGGCGGGCAGGGCCAGGAGCCTGCCCGTCTGCCCTCCTTTTCCCACAGCCTGGAGCAAACAGCCACTACAACTCAGCCCCAGAGATTTGGGCCTGCAGTTTGCTCTCCCTGCTGAGCCTGGGGGAGACAAAGGGCAGCTGGGAACCTGTGGCTCAGAGGAGACAAACTCGTTAGGACATTAGAGGAGGGAAAAGGAGCATTGAATGCCTTTCCCGGTTGTGATGGATGCTGCAAAGACGATTCAGGCGAATATTTCATAGCAACAGTGTCGTAGTCATTGATCAGTACGGTGGGGGTTCCCCACAGGAGAAACCCTGTAACTCAGTTTTTATTTAGAAGTAAAATGGCCTCCTTGAAACCCATCGAGTGGGAGGAGACACAATCTGCTCTGAAGCTCTCACAATTTGTCTTCCAGGCAACCAGCCTTTCCGCCTCCCAACCATTTGGAGTTTAATACAAAATGGATCTGAAACTGATCTGGGTTGCTTACGACCAGATCTGGAGTATCTCTTCCCTCGACAGCCCAGGGATGGTGCTGTCCACCTGGGACTGTCTGTTCCCTGCTAAGGAGAAGAAAAGGCACGTCTCTTTTGGAGAAAGCAAACGCCATGAAATAGAAATTTCATAAAGGAAATTTCTTTGAATCTCCTTCATGAAGGAATATAGACAGAGTGTTATATTCACTCCAGTCCTTTTGTTGCAGATCCCTTTTCAATGTTCCTTTTACCTACACATTAAGTAGAGGGGCAGCCAGGAAGACAGAAGAAAACTTGAACTGATCATACTACCTAATTGGGTAAGGAAAGAATCCAGCTTGGGAGCTGGAAACAGAGTTAAGGCTAACTAGCAAATCTCAATCTGGAGAGAAATCAACATGGACAACTGCTCTGTTGTCTGTTAAACGAGACAGGTTTTGTTTCTGAGACATACCTTTTGGCAGAAATATGAGTTCAAACAAGTAGGAATGGATTCTTATAGTTTGGCCATGAGGATTTCTGCAAAAGACTCCTAAATACACACTGAGGCTGAGAAGGAAACTGTATGCATTATGGAGCAGAGAATACAGGAGACTTTCATGTGGAGAGGTATATTTTTGCCTTTTCTGCTGAAGATCTGCACGCTTTAGTAGGTATTGCTTTAGATCGTGGGTCTTCAAACTTGGCCCTTTTATGACTTGTGGACTTCAACTCCCAGAATTCCTCAGCTGGGAGTTGAAGTCCACAAGTCATAAAAGGGCCAAGTTTGAAGACCCCTGCTTTAGATGGTTTGAAGACCCCTGCTTTAGTTTAAAGACCCCTGCTTTAGACCCCTGCTTTAGAGGGCCAAGTTTGAAGACCCCTGCTTCAGATTGTGAAGTCCACAAGTCATAAAAGGGCCAAGTTTGAAGACACCCTGCTTTTATTCTGGGAGTTGAAGTCCACAAGTCATAAAAGGGCCAAGTTTGAAGACCCCTGCTTTAGATAGTTTGAAGACCCCTGCTTTAGATGGGTCTTAGTTTGAAGACCCCTGCTTTAGACCCCTGCTTTGATTCCCTGGAGGGTTCAAAAGGTTTTAAATTTTAGGGCACATTGGACATTTTTTTTCTCCTTAGAGGAAGCATTTTAACAGGCAAGGCGATATGTCTGACAGATTCCAGCATAAATATCCCTACATAGACTAAAGAACATCTTTTAAAAAAACGGAGGCCCATACAGGTCCCTCTTCATAATGGTCACTTTTTTAGCCAATTTGGACACATGTATATCAAGAAAGAGCTTGACTTTCTCTTTACCTACATACTGTATGTAACTACATAAACTATATAGTTATATATGTGTACAAACATTTAAAATAAAACAAGTTTAGCTTCCTACCTTTTCATCTAATAATCATAACTAGTGATCTTGGCCAAATCGGGTTTGAGCACCCTTCAAAGTTGATGCTCCAATAAACTCTTAGATCAGATCCCACATTTGACAGATATCACCAGAAACTGGAAGACACCTTAAAATCCTGCATCACAAGGGACTTTTTTGGGGTAGGGGTTTTCAAGTATACACAAATTGATTGGACAGACGAGTACAAGGAAATATTCAAACGGTATGAGATCGGTTGTCATGGAAACTCTTTTTGTGAAGTGATTGAGTTCGAAGCCTTATTTTAAAAAAGTAAACAAGTACAGTCATATGGGGAAAAAACCTAACAAATATACCAAGGTGTGATTCACAATTACATTTTTCCCTGTGACCCCTTTTGCTTTTTCTCATACGAGTCACCTCTATGCTGCTCCAAGAATTCATCACCAGGTGAAGAAGCATGTTGGTGAGACAAACTCCATAATACGAACACAACACGCAATCCTGAAGCCTACCCAACGCGTTTCAAGACCCCTCAATTCCCCCAAATTAGTGAGCTTTGGCTGGGCATTATAGCTTTGATTCTAATATTAAGATGAGCAAAAATGAAGATATAACACAAAACAATCATCTTTGCTTGAATTGATTTGCAGAAACGGAAGAGGCCAAGAATTAATGCCATTAAAATAAAGTGTGGCATGCAAGAATAACCGATGAAACGAGTCTGGAGAATCACTGTTACTCAAAACTCAAGCAGCCTTACAAGAAATAACAGAAATATGTTGACCAGATAGCTGAAATTCCTTGGAGTGTCTGCCGGACGGACCTTCAACTACCGAGTTACGCATTTCTCTTTGCTTACCTTGAGAGCCTCCAGCAATATTTAGTCTGGCCTCATGTACATCATGAATAGACTTCTTTGAGGCAGGAAGAAGAAGGGGAAAAAAAATCTGAATATAAATTTCAAGGTAGAGAATAATAGTAGGCTTGTGGCAGGGCAGTTATAGGATACCTAGTGAAAAATGATACTGGCCAGAAAAGAAAAGAAAAAAAAGATCAAAAAGGGAACAGAAGCTAATAAAAGCAGAATACCTGGTGGCAAACTCACTGAATATATGTAATATATACCATATATTGGAGGATGGATTTGAGAAATTAGATCCCTGCCTCTGTAAATCAATTGCCTTCCCAACAGACCACAGAAGAGAGAATCCTAGTTAAGGCTTCCATCATTAGTACAGAGATGGATTCAGAAACCGGGCATCGCATCAAACATTTTGTTCAATGTGCTGCACACAAGATTCATTTCCCGGGGCCTGACATCAACAGAGGAAAATCAAGCAGGACAATCTGGAAACGGTCCCGTTTGCCTTCAGTTCAAACCCACACCTTTCGTCTCCAAGATCCAAGCTGTTAATTGGTTTCTATAAATCAGAAGAAAGCCAGGTCTGATAGCACTTCAGTGCGTCACCCATAAATCTACATTCTGCCAGCCCCCACAGCAGCTTTACATTATTTTAATTAGCTCCCTTTATTTTTTTTTATCACTTTGGACAATGGATATTTACATGAATACGCAGACATTTTAAATGAAAACCAAATAACCCAGGGCTTTTTTTCTGCCTGAAAATATTGATCACAGTGGGAGACCATAGGAGAGACCCCTGCGCCTTGCTGAATTTTGAGAACGTGTCCTGGGTGTCCTCTATAAATGGTTGCCACAAAGAGATTTTTTTTTCTGCAAAAATGGACAGGAATAGCCAAGCAATAATGTGATTGTATCCCTTGGGACCATTCCTTTTTTCCTTTCTGTGCAGAGAGGCTCATTTTCAAAACAAAACAAATTACTGGATACAATTACCTCTATCCCTTTTACTGTCTAACAATTTGAATGGACCGTCGCTCTAACCCAGAGATTCTCAACCTCAGGAACTTTCAGATGTGTGGTCTTCAACTCCCAGAATTCCCAGCCAGGAAGTTTCAGAGATTAAAACACATATCAATTTTTTTTAAAAAATTGCCTTTAAAATGGAAAACTTCCTAAAACCTTGTTACAATTCTCTATCCAAGTTAAAGGAGATGAGCTGCCCCACTGAATATTCCGCCAGCCCCAGAGAATCCTTGGTAATAAGAGCTGGGAAAGGAAGGGAATGGACCCTGCAGGTTTCTGCCCCACACACTACCCTGTTGTTTTGAAAGAGAAAAACTGTGTTTGTGGTCTGTCCCACAACACAGTAAACATCAGCAAATGTGAATCATCCAAGGTCGGTTGAACAAGCTATACTTTTGGTTACTTATTCCCTCCAGCCTCTGCTCTTTGGGGCCCTCCTTCACAGAGTACATTGTTCTGAGGTATTTACAGTCCCATCTTTCACAAACCAGTTTCCACTGATTTATTTATTTATGTTGTGTGGCAAAAATTGTGGCTGTGGCCCGAAGGCAGGGGAAGGGCTTATTATCTGAACTATGACTTAAACTGCATGAGCACAACCAAATCCCTAACTGTTTTATGAAGACAGTTCCAGCTCTATTTGTCTCAATGCAATGAGCTCTCGTCTCTGCTCTCCGATTTCAAGAAGGCCCCGATTTCAAGAGATTTGCTTTCTAAGCTGGGTGCTTCATATACACAGAATATCCATACTGGAAGTGTGGAGCAACTCATGTCTCCATTGTGCAAAGCCCAGCATCCTTCCCTGCATGCACAAGAGACTGCCTTGTCCACCCATGGCCCTTGAGCAGAGCAGGTAGCAATCGTTTCTAAAGGTCACAAATAGACAACCTCACCATCCTTTGCTCACCATCTTTGCATTGCAGATTTGGCTTCCAAATGTATTTTCTTCCAGCACTTTGGACCTAGGTATTTGCAAGACCGCCTCCTACCAAACACCTCCCTTCGACCAGTCTGCTCCTACAAAGAGGGCCTTCTTAGGGTGCCGTCGGCCAGTCAATGCCGGCTGGCAACCCCCAGGGGGAGAGCCTTCTCTGTGGCAGCTCCTGCCCTCTGGAATGACCTACCCCCCGACCTACGTACAACTGCGGACCTGCGCCTTTTTCGCCGAGCCCTAAAAACCCATCTATTTCGTGCGGCCGGCCTGGCGTAGTCTTCATTAGGTTTTAGTATAGGTTTTTATATGGGGTATTTTAGAGCAGGCCTTTATTTATTGAATTTGATTTTAGAATAGATATTTATTGTGATTTTTATTATCGCCTGTTCACCGCCCTGAGTCCCGTAAGGGAGATAGGGCGGTATACAAATTTAAATAAACATAAACATAAATAAACACTTTGAATTTTTTCCCCCCACCAATTTTGTTTCCATTTCCATTGTCCATTTCCATGTCATTGTCCATTTCATCTGGAGGTCTTACAAGGTCACATCAGCAGTTCATTGGCTGTTTCGCAGAGGAGAGAACATGTTTCAATCAAGGCCTCAAGTCCCTGATCTATGAAGACTTTCCCTTTTCCATCAACAAACAAATACAGTAGCACAGAGATTCCTGCTTTCTAGAATTTTCCCCTTCAACTAGATCAGGGGTGTAAAACTCAATTTCACTGAGGGCCGCATCAGCATTGCGGTTGCCCTTGGGGGGCCGGGTGGGTGTGGCCAGAGTGGGTGCGGCCTACTGGGTGGGTGTGGATGGAGTGGGTGTGGCCTACTGGGTGGGCCTACATCATTCGTGTCAAGGGTGCCCGTGGGGGCCTGGGCAGGAGTGGGACAGATCTGAGGGTCTCTGGCAGAAGGGGGTGGGACCGGGGCAAGTGCCAAGGCATGGTCCACCAGGGCAAGTGCCACAATGGCCACCACAAAATTGTACATTGGCTCCTGGCTGGCCTGGGCCAGGGCCAAGTCAGTGAGGGTCGTTCCCTCACTGTTTCCAGGATGGCTTCGCGGGCCACATGAAACCACTTCGCGGGCCGCATCCGGCCCCCAGGCCTTGTGTTTGACATGTCTGAACTAGATGGGTTTTGAACCAGCAACCTCTTTATATACTAGCTAAAAAATCTTGGCCACTGATTTAGCTGATATTTACTGGTCGTTGACCAAAATAAAGCTTCTTCTCTTCCTCCTGGGCTAGAGGGAAAATCCAGGGCTTAATTGTGCCCTGAAATCCAGGAGAAAGAGATGGATGGGATTACTCCGAGGAAATGGGGCTGGATTCAGACATGCCCATTTTCTACAGCCTGACAAACACAGATTTAGATAGATGGTGGAAAATTGTCCCTGTTCAATCGAATCGTATGAGCAGATGAACACAGGAGAAAACAATCTTGTGGAAGCCATTAACATCTAATCTGATTTGCAGTTTCAATCCTTCAGCTATGGTCCTGCTAGAGAACAAGACACTCTCTCCTCTATTCAGGGCTTTTCAATCTTTTCACCCATTGTACCACTTTTAGGATATGGCAATATCCGAGTACCACCAGTCAGTCGCCTAGCAAGGTGTCAAAAACTTGATGACCAAAAAAAAAAAAAAANTGTTCTGAGGTATTTACAGTCCCATCTTTCACAAACCAGTTTCCACTGATTTATTTATTTATGTTGTGTGGCAAAAATTGTGGCTGTGGCCCGAAGGCAGGGGAAGGGCTTATTATCTGAACTATGACTTAAACTGCATGAGCACAACCAAATCCCTAACTGTTTTATGAAGACAGTTCCAGCTCTATTTGTCTCAATGTAATGGGCTCTCGTCTCTGCTCTCTGATTTCAAGAAGGCCCCGATTTCAAGAGATTTGCTTTCTAAGCTGTGTGCTTCATATACACAGAATATCCATACTGGAAGTGTGGAGCAACTCATATCTCCATTGTGCAAAGCCCAGCATCCTTCCTTGCATGCACAAGAGACTGCCTTGTCCACCCATGTCCCTTGAGCAGAGCAGGTAGCAATCGTTTCTAAAGGTCACAAATAGACAACCTCACCATCCTTTGCTCACCATCCTTGCATTGCAGATTTGGTTTCCAAGTGTATTTTCTTCCTGCACTTTGAAATTTTTTCCCCCACCAATT
Organism: Protobothrops mucrosquamatus; assembly: GCF_001527695.2. Taxonomy (NCBI): domain Eukaryota; kingdom Metazoa; phylum Chordata; class Lepidosauria; order Squamata; family Viperidae; genus Protobothrops; species Protobothrops mucrosquamatus. Next base: position 130,433 of record NW_015388505.1, read on the forward strand.
TTGTTTCCATTTCCACTGTCCATTTCCATGTCAATGTCCATTTCATCTGGAGGTCTTACAAGGTCACATCAGCAGTTCATTGGCTGTTTCGCAGAGGAGAGAACATGTTTCAATCAAGGCCACAAGACCCTGATCTACGAAGACTTTCCCTTTTCCATCAACAATCAAATACAGTAGCACAGAGAATCCTGCTTTCTAGAATTTTCCCCTTCAACTAGATCAGGGGTGTCAAACTCAATTTCACTGAGGGCCGCATCAGCATTGCGGTTGCCCCTGGGGGGCCGGGTGAGTGTGGCCAGAGTGGGTGTGTCCTACTGGGTAGGCGTGGATGGAGTGGGTGTGGCCTACTGGGTGGGCCTACATCATTCGCGTCAAGGGTGCCTGTTGGGGCCTGGGCAGGAGTGGGACAGATCTGAGGGTCTCTGGCAGAAGGGGGTGGGACTGGGGCAAGTGCCAAGGCATGGTCCACCAGGGCAAGTGCCAAGATGGCCACCACAAAATTGTACATTGGCTCCCGGTCAGCCTGGGCCAGGACCAAGGCAGTGGGGGCCATTCCCTCACTGTTTCCAGGATGGCTTCGCGGGCCACATGAAACCACTTCGCGGGCCGCATCCGGCCCCCGGGCCTTGTGTTTGACATGTCTCAACTAGATGGGTTTTGAACCAGCAACCTCTTTATATACTAGCTAAAAAATCTTGGCCACTGATTTAGCTGATATTTACTGGTCGTTGACCAAAATAAAGCTTCTTCTCTTTCTCCTGGGCTAGAAGGAAAATCCAGGGCTTAATTGTGCCCTGAAACCCAGGAGGAAGAGATGGATGGGATTACCCCGAGGAAATGGGGCTGGATTCAGACATGGCCATTTTCTACAGCATGACAAACACAGACTTAGATAGATGGTGGAAAATTGTCCCTGTTCAATCGAATCCTATGAGCAGATGAACACAGGAGAAGACAATATCCTGTGGAAGCCATTAACATCTAATCTGATTTGCAGTTTCAATCCTTCGGCTATGGTCCTGCTAGAGAACAAGACACTCTCCCCTCTATGTCAGGGCTTTTCAATCTTTTCACCCATTTTACCACTTTTAGGATATGGCAATATCCGAGTACCACCAGTCAGTCGCCTAGCAAGGTGTCAAAAACTTGATGACCAAAAAAAAAAAGAGGAAAAAAGTGATAAAGTACAGGTAGTCCTCGACTTACAACAGTTCGCTTAGTGACTGTTTGAAGTTACAATGGCACTGAAAAAAGTGCTCCATAAGGCACCTGCCTGCCCACCCAGCGGTGCTCTTCCTCCTGTCCGAGGTTTTCATTGTTGTGAGCATTTCTGTTGAGGATTGACAGTGGGGGTGGGGTGGGGGGGTGTTTGGTTTTTATTCCCCCGTCTTCTGGGTGGTTGCAGCAGGTTTTGGTCACTTCACATGAACCTGGGACACTGTGACCGTCATAAATATGAATCAGTTGCCAAGCATCTGAATGTAAATCACAAGACCCTGGAGATGCTGCAACATTCCAGCTGATCGGCGCTTTTTCTGGGCTCAGCTGAAGCGCCAGGATCAGCACCGAGCTCCAGCTGAAGCCTGGCGCTGATCCTGGTGCTTCCGCTGAGCCCTGACAGCCCTGCAGCTCCAGCCATCTCTCTCCCAGGCTTGTGCAGTGCTGCCACCAGTTCAGCTCATTCCCCTCTAGGATGGTCGTGTACCACCTGCCAGGTGGTACCCGTACCACTGGTTGAAAAGCCCTGCTCTATATGACAAGGGTTAAACATTTCCCTTCACATTTCACCCCAACCTTTTCTTTCGTTTGCTGAACATGTCCAGTTGGCTTAACTCTTCCTTACACAGGACTTAGTATCTTGAATTTGGTAGCCCTTATTTGAGTTTCTCAGTTTTCAAAACTGAACCTTATATTCTGAATGAGGCCTGACTAAGGGAGAGTAGGGTTTCCAAGGGTCTGGACACTCTGCTCCTATTCATCTAAGAGAATGCATATAATTTCTTTATATGCATCACAAAATATTGTTATAGTAAAGTTTTAAATATTTTACGAACGAAAAGTAATACAGCAAGTTAGATGTGCAAATAGGAACTAAAGTATCAGAAATCATGATTGACACTAAACATCCACCCAAACTGGAGATGGATGCAACCAGAATGTCTAAGAGAAACTAGATTCCCAACCTGACAGCATCAATATTGGTCATGTTTTGCTGTTCCAAGCGCCCTGTCCCTACTTCCAGCATCCTGACATTCTCAGCCAGCTGCGCTGAGTCATGAGAAATAAATATATGCCTTTTTACGGTCTCTTACCCTTGGTTAATCTCCCCACCCACACTGAAACAATCAGCTTAATTATAAATGACAGCTGCATGTCAAATCAACAGCAGTTCAAACAATGGCAAGCGTGAACATTTTTTGCACTCAAGAGGTCTCACTTTCAGAGTAACAACTTATTCAAAATGCGTAAATTTCACTATTTGCTGTATCATTTGTCTTTGAAATTAACACCACAGCTGCTTGGGAAAGACAAAACAGACAAAACATTCACACAAACCTGCTAGCAAAATAGTAAAACCAGCTACAGCGGGAAAGCTTGATGCAATAACGACCTGCCTTTTTCCAGAAATAGCTGGAGTTTTCCATTTCTCAACCGCCATCGGACTACTCATACATTCATCACTGGGTGCTACTTTATTTGTGACAGCAAAACTTTCCGCTGACCTACTAGCCCTTGTGTGGCATGCGTGTTTGTCCATAGGCTGAAAGAGAGGCTGTCAGGAGCACAACTTGGCTGCTGAGGCATAAATGAGTAAGTGGACGCTCAAATAAGCAAGCTTGACTCACCAGCCCCAGGCTGTACAGGGAGTAAATGGGGGGACAGCTAGAATGGGTGAAGTGATCCCTTCTCCAACCCACAGTACAGATATTTTGCTTTCTTTAACATCGAGCTGTCCTTTAATTGTGCTGAGAAATGAGTCCTGAGGATTAAATGGAGTGGGGTAACAATATTCTCATGATTCTAAGGCAGTGGTGGCGAACCTACGGCATGGGTGCCAGAGGCGGCACTCGGAGCCCTCTCTGTGGGCACACGTGCCATTGCCCCAGCCTCGCCTCCCCCCGTGACCCCCTCACTAGCAACTCCCCTGGGGGAGAGTTGCCAACGAGCGTGGCCCACGCGGAGCAGCGCAGCCAAGGACATGGCAGCCAGGCAGCGTGGACAAGACTCTGCCCTCACGCCCCATCGCACACTGCGGGGCGCAGGCAGAGGGCGTGGCCACCATGGTGCTGCTGGGCTGCCTGAGTGATCTGCGGTGGGCCCTGGAGGCAGTGAGTGGCCCTGCGGGCAGGCAGGACAGACTGGGGGTGGGGCAGGGGGTGAAGCGGGGGCGGGGCCAGTTTTTGGGCACTCGGTCTCTAAAAGGTTTGCCATCACTGTTCTAAGGGAAAGAGACAGAATTCAAACTCAAGGCTAGCCAGAGAATCTGTAGGGAAGGTCACTGTACAAGGAAGCAGGGGACGATCGCAAAGGGTGGAGAGGAAGTTGGCCATGCTGACATAGGAAAAGGGACCGCCCGAAGCAAAGGGTCACGGGGCAGGTTACCTGGTTTGTTTGGGACTCATTCTTTTCAGCACTCCTCCCTTCTCCTACCTTAAGGACAGATAGTGAGGTATCACTGTAATCACTTTTGGAAATTGCTCATTAACTACCTCTAAGTCAGGGCTGGCTGAGTAATTCTGGGAGTTGAAGTCCACAAGTCTTAAAGTTGCCAAGTTTGAAGACCCCTGCTCTAAGCTATGAAATGTTCTTCTCTCTCTCTCTCTCTCTCTCTCTCTCTCTCTCTCTCTCTCTCTCTCTCTCTCTCTCTCTCTCTCTCTCTTCCTTGCATTTTTACTCCTTTCTATTTTATTTCTTTAGCTTTAGTTTGTATTAGATTTTACTATTATAATCAGAACTCCTAACAAAAGTGATAGGTAGATGGTAGATCAGTGGTGGAGAACCTATGGCATGCATGCTAGAGGCGGCACTCAGAGCTCACTGTGGTAGATGGAGATATAAATGTATAAAAATTCAACATGAAAGAAGCTGCCTCCCCCCCCCCAGGCTCACACAGATACTGTACATTAAAAAACGGCCTGTGGTTGCACTTCATTGCTGCCTCCTCCTAAATAGATATTTCCCTGCTCACTTCGGATCCAAAAACTGCATGCCTCTAAAAAGCTGCTGTGCTTGCATCAAGTTCTAAAACATTTCTGTTGTTTTTAAGCATGCCCAGCCCTAATACAGTACTTATTACAGCAACCATCTAATTTGATAATGGTCCACTTTTCAGGATCCCCGTGATGCACAGATTGAGGGAAGTTCCTGAAGGGCAGTCCTGTCTCTCCAGCCAATGACAGCCCATCCAACAAATTAGAGATTGGAAATGAATGGATTCTATGCCATCACCATCCGTTTGCTTTGAGACCTTTAATGCACTTTAATGCCAGACATGAGCCCTCTCTCTGTCCAAACTCTGTAGGGTTTCTTCCAACACCCGAAGGAGAGGAATGTGTAGCACAGCTTCCTTCTCTCTCAAAACAAGTTAACAGAACAAAACAAAACAAAAACCAGGAGTGAAACACATCGTGTCTGGCCTTGAAATGAAGGGGAGGAAATCTCCAGGATTGGTGAGAAAATACAGGCCTTTAGCTTTAGCTTTTATTTATTTCTTGTTCCACTCCACTTCCACTTCCAATTAAATGGCTGCCAACAGCACTCCCTAAAGCCCAGAGATCTGCTGAAATAAAATGGTTTTGATGCCTTCTGAAGTAGCAAACAGATGCGGCCAAGCTACCCCTTTATTTTACAGGGAAAAAAGAAAAGGCCGGTCTTCCAGTCTATTCCTCATTTAGCCCCTAGTGCAGGGGTAGGCAATCTTGGCTCAGGAATTCTGGGATTTGAAGTCCACGAGTCATAAAAGAGCCAAGGTTGCCTACCCCTGTCCTAGTGGTCCAGGCGGGACAAGAAGAATCCAAAGTTACCATCCATCTTCAAAGGTGATGGTTGGCATTGTATTTGTCAGTAGGCACAACAAACCAGGAGCCAAGGCGGCTCAAATGGCTGCAGGTTTATAGCTTGTTAACCCTTTCAACAAGAATCTGAACCATTAACGGTCAATGGGTAAGAGTCAGCAGAATTCGAGGTGGGCTGGACTTAGATTCTTGTGGCCCTGAAGGGACTAGAGCAGTGGTTCTCAACCTGTGGGTCGGGACCCCATTTGGGGTCGATTGACCATTTCACGGGGGTCGCCAAGCAAGGCTGTCCGCCATTTTTTTGTCCGCCATTTTTTTCCCCTTTTCCGGCGGGTGCCTTACCTCCCTTGGGCTGGGCCAGCTGGTGGTCGGCCTGCTCCGTCTCTGCCGCTTGCCAGCTATGCCTCGGCCGGTGCAGGGGGCGGAACCACGCATGTGCGGCGCTCCCGGGCAAGGAAAGTCCTCGACTTACGACCGGTTGGGTAGTCCTCGACTTACGACCGGTTTAGTCCTCGATTTACGACCGGTTTAGTCCTCGACTTACGACCGGTTTAGTCCTCGACTTACAACCGGTTGGGGTCGCGGCATTAAAAAGGTTGAGAACCACTGGACTAGAGGCTGATGACACCCTCAGGTCATCTCCCACAGTATTGTTGCTTTTTTTTGTGACCACTAATCATGCCAAGAAAATGATCGCAGAATTCACAAGCTAAATATGAGCCAGCCCTCTCTACGAAAAAGTCAAGTACAATTTTAGGTCACAACAAAACAAATATAGTTTCTAATTCATACGAAGTAAATAATTCTACAACTTATACATTGGTCAGTTCCCACGATTAGGTTTCAAACAAGTGGAGGCCACTAGATGTCAGCAAAGAGAGGATTCTGTATTGCTTTGCTGCCATCTATTGGCAAACTGGAATGTTGTACCCACCTCAAGGGCTGTGTCCAATTTTGGTACACATTTCATTTAGCTTTGAAGACACTGGAAATAAGTTCAAAGCGCGAGGATTATCAGGGGACTAGAAACAAGGTTGAAGGAATTGAAGGAATCAGGAACAATTAACCTTAAGAACAGAAGACTGAGGTAGATTAACTGCCTCCCAACACCTAATCCAAACCATACAAAAAGTCTTGATAACTGAATTAGCAAATATATTCATTTTCTGAGAAATTTGGAAAAGAGGCTAAAAAAAATAAAAATAAATAAAGGTCAAATGCTGTACTTTCAGGATGCTTGAAATGCCTGAGCATGTTGCTGTGCCTGTGTTAATCATCCCCCCCCCTTTTTTTTTTAAAAAAAAGAGCAACACAATTGTAAGTATTACATATTCACCGTGAAATTTCTTTTCCCCAACAGCTGCCCATTTGCTGGAGCCCAAGAATCCAAGCAGGGTTGCACAGCCCCCCTCCCCTGATCGGATATTGGCCAGCCTCCAGCCTCATATACTCTGACCTACAGGAAGGGAGAGGGGGGCTCTCCAAAATTATTGACTAAGTACGCACATATATTATGCAGTGAATTATCCTTATTTCCTGATACAAGCTGCAATTTCCACCTATCTTACAACGTTTTCAGTGTGCTCATGGTTTTCAGGGCAAATAATTTACACTGTGTTCCATTTGGCATCAGCAGGCATTTCGGTTGGAAATAAAGTGAGAATTGCAAAGATGGACTTAACTGAGAAAGACTCGCGAGGAGAATAAATTAGGGAACAACCGTGGACTACAAAGCAGGTAGGACACATCTGAGCCGTCGGAGGCACGTGGGCTCATCTTCCCCCTGCGATGAAAACTGATCAGAGGAAGGAAAAAAAGCCGCCGAGACAGTGCATAATTAGGGTCAGTTTATTAATCCTGTATAATATCGTTTATTAAATTGATACGCTGCCCGGCTCCCAGCAATCCTAGCAATTTACACTTGTTATAAACATTTATGAACAAAGAACAGTTTAAAAAAACACAAACAACAACACAAGACAATAGGACGATGATGGCAAAGAAAACAAACCTAGATGGGAACAAAAGAGAAGAAGGGGCATCAGTTGTTCTTATGTGCATTCACACAGGAATTATATTATATTATTATAATAAGTATGTATATTTATATCTGTTCGTGGGTGTGTTTGTAAACTGCTTCCTTTGTAATAAGGGGCATAACAAATGTAATTTTTCCTCTCTGGGGCTATGATTTGTATTATGTAGTTATTTGTCTTTGTCCCTTGTACTTTTTAACCTGCTTTATGTAAAGTAGGGTATGTAAATCGCTCACAGCCACTTTCAATTGATGGGGCATATAAACTAAGCAGATAAATCTTGATTTTAAATCTACCGGCATCTGCAGAAAGCATCCATAATTTTTTAGCTACCGTTCTTCACGGGGACGTGTTTTTTTTCCCTGTCCTCTAATTGGATAACTCTCTGTATGTCTGCTCTGCATTTCATGCGCATCTATCAAAAACTTATCGTTTTTGACAAATATCTGAAGTACGGAAGCTTCTTCCTATGAGCAACTCTGTAAATAGCCTATGGATACAGAGATTCCTGAACATCCCAAGAAAGCCCCCAAGCCATGGCTTAGTGCAGTGGTGGTGAACCTTTTAGAGACCGAGTGCCCAAACTGCAACCCAAAACCCACTTATTTATCGCCAGGTGCCAGGTGGGCGTGGCCCACTGGCTGGGCGTGGCTGTAGTGGTCATGGCAGATTGGGTGGGTGTGGCCAAGGTGGGCGTGATCACCTCAATGTTGCTCGTGGGGAGGGACGCCTGTGGGGGCCGGGCAGGGTTGGGGGAGATCCAGGGGGTCTCTGGCAGGTGGGGCGGTGGGCAGGAGCTCGTGCTGCGGGGTGAGGCGAGGCAGGGCAGGGGTGCCATTGTCACAGGGCAAGGTGAGACATGGGCTGGGGCGGCTGCTGCCTGACACCATCAGCCCCTGCACAGAGGCCAGTGAGCGCATGGGTACTGGGATACATCCGGCCATGTGGGACCTCAGCAAGTTAGCGGGCAGCTGGTTGAAGAGGGATGGTTGCCATCTCCAGGGCATGGCGTGCTTGCCCACAAAGAGGGCTCTGAGTGCCGCCTCTGGCATACGTGCCATAGGTTCGCCACCACTGGCTTAGTGAAATTGCTCTTCTCAAGGGAAACTGCAGAGGCCCCTTGGAGATTGGCTGCCGTCTGGGCGGCTTCAGGAATTGTCTGCAGGTGAGAAACTCATCAGCCACAGCCAAAGGGAGGCCCCAGGTACCTGCACCAGAGAGCATCCTTCACTCCTCTTCTCTGCAAGGCTGCACCAGTAACCAGAAAAGAATAAGTATATTTCTTCCAGTTCTACCACAAGACAATGGGGAAGATTATGTAAGAGTTTGCTTAAAAAGAAGACATTTCTGTCAAAGAGGAACAAAACATTATTATATAACGGTGATCCTAGAGTCTCATTAAGAGATCTCAGGGCAGACTGAACAGCCTTGTAAGCTATGTCCCTGTTCAATTTTCAAGCTATTATCCATGATGAGCAAAACAGCAAAAATGAGCAAAAATCCTATATGAGACAAGCATTCAGTAAAGCGTAACTCGATATCCACGCATACATTTTGCATCTGCATGTGCAAATCACTCAAGAGGCAGTTTGAAGTTGTGATTTAATGGGTTTGATCGGTGTGTGTGTGTGTGCGTGAATGAAATGAGAGGTCAGGAGAACGAGGTTCAATCCCTCCTTAGGCATCAAAGCCAATTGTGAGACTTTGTAGTCATCTCTCCTCTTTTTTAGCCCTAGGCCAGGGGTAGGCAACCTTGGCTCTTTTATGACTCGTGGACTTCAACTCCCAGAATTCCTGAGCCAGCATGGCTCAGTATGGAAACCTCTTCATTTCTCCTCAGCATGGCTGGCTCAGGAATTCTGGGAGTTGAAGTCCACGAGTCATAAAAGAGCCAAGGTGGCCTACCCCTGGTATAGAGTTTCCTGCCTGAGCAGGGGGTTGGACTAGATCAGGGATAGGCAACCTTGGCTCTTTTATGACTCATGGACTTCAACTCCCAGAATTCCTGAGCCAGCATGGCTCAGCTTGGAAACCTCTCCATTTCTCCTCAGCATGGCTGGCTCAGGAATTCTGGGAGCTGAAGTCCACGAGTCATAAAAGAGCCAAGGTTGCCTACCCCTGCGTTAGGCTGTGAAGTAAAAAAAATCATTCATCCATCTACCAAAACCCACAATGGACCTGTGGTAGCTTAGGATCCATAACCTCCGGTAAAGATGTCGCATCCTGCAGACACATTGATTTGGGCTGACAAAATAATATTCATACATATCGTCTGTTTCCCCCCCGAGATGGTTCAAAGTATCTATTTCAAACTTAATCCGAAGCAATCTTCCGCTCTATTTTAAATACCACTGGTTCCTTGGCATCAGTGCAAAGATTCAACATTTCACCCCCATATTTAAATGATACTTGAAAGATTTAATTAGTAGCTGTGGGGACGGTCCAACACAACTTGTTCTCAATAGCTGGTCCAGGCTCTATTCTGCATTTGTACAAGCAGAATAAATATGCAAGCAGACAAGCTGCACAGCAGCTGCACAATCAGTCACAACTGTCACACACACACACGGAGCTGCTCCATGGCCTATTTGCCTTCCGTGTTGTTTCTGCAGCCCCAAAGTCTGTCTCCTGGGGTTTGCGGAAAACTGGGCATGTGGTCAAGGAATATTTCTCCTCCTTGAAAAGAGCTGGGAAAGAGCTACAATAAGGGAGCAAATATTTTAAATGAGTCGAAGTGGTTTTCCATCTTTTCCTTCCCCTGGGGAAACTTCTTTCTTAAAAAATGAAATATCCTAATTGGTGCAAACTGCCCACTGCTGCCTGATCTTCCTTGTCTGGCAAAATGAGGAGAGCCAGGAACCCAGGTTTAATAACGCTTAGTAGCACTCTCAAGGGGAGCATTCTGCAATGCATGTAGAGCTCATCCTTGGAAGGGACGAAGCGGATGGATGCCGAGGCACAGCACACAGTAAATCAGACCGAGAATATTAATCCTTCATTAAGTAGAACTTGTATTCCCGTAAAGACCTGGGCTGCAGTAAAAGTTTCCACCAGATGGTTTCACATTAGAGAAAGAAAGGGAAAGAAATGGGTGCATCCAGGTGGTTCAGGGTTCAGGCGTAATGTTCACTTCTTCAACCTAAAATCATCATCATCATCATCATCATCATCATCATCATCATCATCATCAATCATCGGGCCCTGATGCCCTGTTCCTTATGTTAAACATATTCATCTTATTTCAAGTTCTATTTGTAAAAAGTGGGGGGCGGGAAGGGGGGGAAGATTTGAAGAGTTGAACTGAAGAAAGGAGCTAAAAGAAGATTTTTGTCCAAAATGACCACACAGCACTAATGTAACCAGGAAAAATAACACTCTCAAACTCAAAAACGGCAATTGGAAGTCCATTTCACATGCTAACAACCAATTATTTGTGACCAAGTCTTCAAGTCAAAAGATAAAGTATTTATTTCTCTTTCAGTCTTGATGTTACAGCGCAAAGCATCCTATCCTAATGGGTGACATGTCTTGGGTACTTTTCCACTTGCTTACTTTAAGGATGTGGGCAGGCCATCAGGAGCCCTGGTGGCCCAGTGGTTAGAAGGCAGCATTGCAGGCTGGCTCACGGCCCATTGCCAGCAGTTCGATCCGGATGGGTTCGAGGTTGACTCAGCCTTCCATCCTTCCGAGGTCGGTAAAATGAGGACCTAGATTGCTGGGGGCAATTTGCTGACTCTGTAAACCACTCAAAGAGGGCTGTAAAGCACTGTGAGGCGGTATATAAGTTTAAGCGCTATTGCTGTTGTGTTCAGCCCTTATTCTTCACCACCAGGGGAAAATGGGCTAAGGACATAAACAGGGCTGGGGAAGGGAGGTGCAATATTCTCTACTCACACTTCCCCCCCAAAAAAAAGATAATAGAAGAAATGCATGAGTTTGGGAAAATCCAATGAAAAGACAATCCTAATCACAGGAGCCACCAGCAAATCTCCAATGTGCTTCATCAGTTTGGATTGTGACTGTGAGCCAGAGAAGATTTCTGGATCTCCATCATTTCCAAAACAGGTTCTCTGAAACTGGCAGGTGCCGCTGGGTGCAGGAAAAGCACATGGGGAAGTGGAGACACACACACACACACCGCACTCCCTTGGAGAGGTGCCTGCCGCGTAGTCCTTAGGACAAAAGGACAGATGGCCTGCAGGAAGACCGTGGGTGGATGTTTTAGCAGTTGGAAGGAACTGGCATAGAACCTCTTCTTCGGAGAGGTTGGGGGGCCCTTATGAGCATCACGAAAGTCATTACCACCAAGGAAGAAAAGCCATTTGACTGATTCAAACAGAAGAGAATATCTTTATTTCATCCATCTCTCTTCTTCTAATCCATGCTGCCTATTGATTTATCATCTGAACAAAGCGGGACTTTGTATGTGTTGTGTTGATTTTCAGAGCCACAAAACAAAGAGGAGCATTTCAATGTCAGCTTTATCATTAAGGAAAAAAGAAAAGAAAAGAAAGGGTCCATAAAATAAGATAACGTATTACCAATTGTTAATAAGTTTAGCCAAATTAACATATTAATAATACAATAAAATTAACC
>NW_015388505.1:142342-148595 GCF_001527695.2 Protobothrops mucrosquamatus
GCGCGTGCGTGAGTGTGGGTATGTGCAGACCAAGTCTGCATCTGCAGACAAACAAAAAAACATGTGAACCACCAACTCAGTGTAAATTAAGATACTGTAAATAAATGTGCAATTGTCTGCAGAAGCCGTGTGAATAATTATAATGTGTAGAAGCCCATCAGTAATTGACTAAACTGCCAAAGTAGAATTAGAATTTGTCACAGCAGGTTCCTTGAAGATAATATTGAGCATTCTGTGCCACTTCCATGTTCTTATAAAAGCCCGAGAGTTCCAGGCTTTTCTTTCTCAGGAAACCAGGGAACAATGGCCTTGAGACCACGAAGAACTGGGCTCCGAGGTGCCTCCAACACATCTTCCTTCCGTCGCTGAGCTGCTCGCAACATAAAACCAGGGATGTCCTCCAGTCAGGCTTAATTCCTGAGCCTGCATCCATGCACTTTCGTAAGAAGTGTTGGTTGACATAGTCTGTCGCCGCTTTCTTGCAAGCTATTTTTTCCCCCAACTTCTCTGTCTAGCCCAGGGGTAGGCAACAGCCTAATTCCCAAGTAATCCCCATTCGATTACTTGGGGTCTGAGATTAGCCATTGTCTGGTAGGTACAGCCACTTTCGTGCCACCTGCCTTTTATCTTGTTCCCCACCTTGTCAAGCCGACGTCCACAATATTCGCAAGGAGAGGGTTTTGTCGGGTGCCACCCTTGCCACACCGGAGAGCACGAGTCTGCTGGCACTGTGGTCATAGAGCTAAGCGTTAACTTTTCAGTGATCTCGTGAGTCAAAAACGTCCTACTGTCAGAAAGAAAGGACCCAGAGCCAAACATTGGCGCATGCAGAGAGGGGCCCTCCCAACACACAGATATTCCCTCGATGGACATGAGCCCTTGGCAGAGGTCGGCGTGTCCACTGCGTCTGGGTGTCTCCCACTGATTAAGCGAAACTGGGTTGGTCCTAGAGAACTTCTGATGTGCTAAATGCACACGGAGCTGCCAAGGCACCACACAAGGAGCTGATTCATAAGTTGGCCCATTCAGCAGTGGGAAAATTAGTCCCCTTCTGCTTCCAGGACTTTTCAGCTGGTTGAAATATACAATCTGGGAACTCCTTTTAGGCAGCAGTAGTTACGAGGACTGAAATTCACACATCCACCAAGCTTTAAAAAACCAAAAAAAACAAACACCTCCTTCGTTTCATTCATTGAGAGTGTGGGTTTTGACCACACGGTTCTGGCTACCATCTGGACCTTTTCGCCACACGCTCCACACACACACACTCACTTGAATGCAAAAACAATTTCAAAAACCGCTAAGGGCACCGCAATATATATATTTTTATAGCTTTCTTGTCCTTATCTGTATGGCTTGGTTTAAATTGTCCCAAGATTCAGAGCCTCCTTATCTGAGGCCCCTTTTCTATCAGATCCACTCTGAGGTCCTGCTCGCTCTCCCAGTGCCACAATGATCTGGCTGGTTTTGCTTTGGATTCCTTGTTGCGCGTATACCTTACTTATTTCCCCCCCCCCCAGAACTGTGTTGTGTGTATGTATATACACATACATACCCACGTGTACACATTAGCCTCTGGCATCATCTACATTTACTGAGCCCCACATATGAGCCATTAAATTTTGAAATCAATAAAAATATTGAGTAGCCAAAGACTCTCTCTGGGCAACCAAGAAAGATTATATATTCTAATCAGCAACTTCACCAAACTGGCCCTCTCCTGTGTGGCTACCAAAGTGGTTGCTTCCCCTATCCCAGTGGTGGCGAACCTATGGCATGTGTGCCAAGGGTGGGACTCGGAGCCCTCTCTGTGGGCACACGCACCGTCGCCCCAGCCCCCACCTCCTCCCACGGCCCCCTCCTCACCAGCAGTCCTCCGGAGGAGAATCGCCCCCAGGCACGGCCCACACAATGCTGTGCAGCTAAGGACATGGTAGCCGGGCAGCAGGGACAAGACTCCGCCCTTGCACCCCATCGCGCGCAGATAATGCTGCAGGGCACGGGCAGAGGGCGTGGCCACCATGGCGCTGCTGGGCTGCCTGGATGATCTGTGGCAGGCCGTGGAGGTGGTGGGTGATCCAGCAGGCATGGCGGAGCGGGGACAGGGGTGGGGTGGTGGTTTTGGGGGACTCGGTCTCTAAAAGGTTCGCCATCACTGCCCTATCCCCTCCATGGGCCAGGGTGGCCTGAGGTTTGATGCAGCAGATCCCAACCAGCCATGCCAGGATGGTTTCCACATCTCCTTCTCTTCAAAAATGGCCGACAGAGCCTCCCCTGAAGATGTAGCTGTTTGATATGGCAAGATTAAGAAGACATGGATGTAAGTGATAGGGCAGGAATCATGTCCCCTAATAATGTCCTCCTGATCCTTACATGAGTGTAAATACCATTTATTATTACGGCCTCAACAGAGATTAAAACAAGCAGATCGCATCCCTACCTGCATAAGTGTGATGGCAAAAGAATGTTAGGATGAGGACAGTCGTGCATAAAAAGAGGAGATCTTCACTGCAGACAACTGCAATTATGGAAGGGGACCCTATAGCCCGGGGAACGTGTCTGCCCTGTGTCTAAAAAGTGATCTGATGGAGTCAGATCAGCCCTGAGGTTACTGCTCTACGTAGATCAGTTTGCAAAATGCAGAGTTATCTGAAAGAGCCAGAAGGCATCAGTTATACTGCTATTAACATGTTTGGGCATGTAAACTCAATATTATCCATTAATCCTTGATAATCACCCAAGGCAATGGTTAGGGAAAGAGTCAAGACAAGATGGAACATAAAGTTATTTCCAAAAACTCTAATATTTACAAATTCATTGCCAAGAGCTCTCAATGTAGCTGAGAATGAATAGTTGGACAGTTTGTGAACCTTTTCCTATCTCCCAGTTAACATTCTACAGTTGTTATATCTACATAAAACAAATTTAAAATAATAGTTTAAAAAGTTACATGTGACAAATATACTTTAGTTAGGAATGAGTATCTCACATTTCACAATTCACTGTCAATGAAGCAAGTTATAGTAATAGGTCATATTAATCTCGACTTATATATAAAAAAAGTCCATTAAGCAAAATAATCATTTTATCATTAAATAGAAGGCTTTATGTTCTTTTTAACCTCTCTTTGGCCTATTTTTGAAAATACACAGACTGAAATCCTCAGGCATAAAGCAGGGCTCCCAGAGTTAAATCCAACTGGTTGCCAGATCCCTTGTTGCTTTGGTGACAACAGCACAACCCACTTCCTGCGAGGCTGCTTCTCCCAAAATGTTTGCTTTTTCAAAAAAAAAACCAAAAAAAAAAAAACTGCCAATCCAATCTGCGGTCTTGTGATCGCTGAGTGGTCTCCTATTTAAAATCTAACCGGCCTTATTAGATTAGCCGGATGCCTAGCTGAAGTTGAATGGCCATTCAAACAAGCTTTGGAAGAGTGAAGTATACTATGGACGCTTCATTCGAATCCTGTGTTCAAAAGATCAGTCAATCTGGTCTTTGTAAGGACTATTCGGTCCTCTTAGAAACAAAGCTGAGATGTGCGGTTCCAACAAGCCAGATTTATTGAAGCCTCTTAGTACAATCCAATTCATGCCGTGGAAATCCTTTGGGTGAAACTGAGATTATTCCTGGTGAAGACAAGTTTCACATAAGGCTTAAGGGCGGGTCAGAGGTCACTCCCAATTTTAAGGATATTTCCACACAGCCAAATAAACAGACCCAGCCTCCAGGCATGTCTTTCTGCTGCTTTGTGAGGATCCCTCAGAAGATGCTCAGGGCTTCTGTGACTTCTCCAGCTTCTCTTCTGGCTGCTTTGATGGGGAGCATCGAAGTCCCCATTTCACTAGGGCTTCTCCATCCTCCTTGCTGCTCCAAACCTCTCTATCGCTCTTTTATTTTTATTTTTTTTAGTGAGGAAGCAAATCCCACTCACTCGATTTTTAAAAAAAGAACGAAATACTGATTCACCGCAGCCCTTGACAGCAGAAAGGTTGGGCAGCACTGAGAAGCAGGATGAGGCCCATACAGTGGTGGGATTCAAAATAGGTGAACAACCGGTTCTCTGTGTGGATGCCGCTTCCGGAAGTCCATTCTGGGCCTGGACAACAAAAAAATTAGCTACCGGTTCTGCCGAAGTGGTGGGAACCAGCTGAATCCCACCACTGGGCCCATAACTCCACAGTTAACCCCAGTCCCCCAGCGGCTCTTCCTGCACTGAGGCTAAGCAGGAGCCTGGCAAGTTGCAGAAACTCGGTCAGAAGACGGTGCCAATCCCTGATCACTACATCTGCCATAGAGAGAGGGGGTCCTAAACTCAGCTTCCGTCTTCACAGCAGCATGATAAGCAGGTGTCCCTTGAGGCAGCTTCCTTGTTGGCCTGGTCTCCCTCAGGCAGCCATGATGGGAAGGGCAGAAGAGGTTACTCTTAGGGAGGTGGAAAGCCTGCTCTTCTGCAAGCAGGCCTTCCTGGCCGAGCCTTCCTCTCTGGGACCCCCGAAGGCAGAAAACATCTGGAACACCAACAGGGTCTGACTCAGAATCTGGACGGGTCTGTGGCAAGAGGACCTGCTCATTTGGAAAGAGACGGAGGGTTTTGGACTGAGCTTCCCTTCTCCCTGGCAGACCTGCCTCCCCAACCACTGAAGGCCCAGGCTACCGGCCTCAGCCGCAGCCTTTGCCTGGGGCTCAGGAACACCCCAGCAGGCCAGCCTGTCTCAGGGAGAATGGCCACCACCTTCCTGCACGGTTGCAAAGCAGACAATGCCAGATGATCCCGAAGTGACCAACTTGGGAATGTGCCAGTTGCTCTTTCGTTTCGTTAATGACCGTTAATCTAAAGCAGTGGTTCTCAACCTTTTTAATGCCGCGACCCCCAACTGGTCGTAAGTTGAGGACTAAACCGGTCGTAAGTCGAGGGCTAAACCAGTCGTAAGTCGAGGACTAAACCAGTCGTAAGTCGAGGACTACCCAACCGGTCGTAAGTCGAGGACTTTCCCTGCTCGGGAGCACCGCGCATGCGTGGTTCCGCCCCCTGCGCCGGCCGAGGCGTAGCTGGCAAGCGGCAGAGACGGAGCAGGCCGACCACCAGCTGGCCCAGCTCAAGGGAGGTAAGGCACCCGCCGGAAAAGGGGGAAAAAATGGCGGACAGCCTTGCTTGGTGACCCCCGTGAAATGGTCGATCGACCCCAAATGGGGTCGCGACCCATAGGTTGAGAACCGCTGATCTAAAGCTTTTATTAATATTGGATATTAATATGTACATAGAGAGCTCTAATGAAAGCCAGTTTGCTACAGTGGTTAAGACATCAGGCTAGGCCAGTGATGGCGAACCTTTTAGAGACCGAGTGCCCAAAAACTGGCCCCACCCCTGCTCTACCTCCTGCCCCGCCCCACCCCGCCCCTGCCCCCCATCCCCCACTGCCTGCCCACAAGGCCACTCACTGCCTCCACGGCCTGCCGCAGATCGCCCAGGCAGCCGAGCAGGACCATGGCAGCCACGCCCTCTGCCTGCGCCCCGCAGCATCAACTGTGCGCGATGGGGCATGTGGGCAGAGTCTTGTCCACACTGCCTCGCTGCAATGTCCTTGGCTACACTGCTCCGCGTGGGCCACGCTCTAGGGCGACTCTCCTCCAGGGGGGCTGCTGGTGAGGGGGTCGCGGGGGGAGGTGAAGCTGGGGCAACGGCACATGTGCCCACAGAGAGGGCTCCGAGTGACGCCTCTGGCACGCGTGCCATAGGTTCGCCACCATTGGGCTAGGCCTAGGGACTGGGAGTTCTAGTCCCCTCTTAGCCGACTGGGTGACTTGGGCCAGTCTCTCTGGGCCTAACGCACATCACAGGGTTGTTCTGAGGAAAACAGGAGTAGAAAGGAAGGAGTATTAGGTACGTTTACCATCTTATTTATAAAAACAATAAAAGTGGGATTTTAAAAAACGTAAAAAAAATATTGTACAACTTTCAGCTAGTGGTAAAACAGAAGGCATTGAGTCAGGGGTGTATTATAGGAAGCTAGCCAGTTCCTGGCAGATAACCCAGCAGAATGCAAAAATGCCAACAGAGGTTTTATTCTGTGGCGTTTCTATCTCCATTTGCAGCCCAAGGAAGAAAAGAGCCAAAATAAGAGTTACTACAGCTATTTAATTGGAACTGATTGTTGAACATTATGATTGTCCCGGATTTGAAATCAATCGTTTTTGTGAATAGTCTGATTGCAGCTATTATTCCCAGCAAGGGCGAGAAATTTTGAATGATTGC
>NW_015388506.1:0-4837 GCF_001527695.2 Protobothrops mucrosquamatus
TTAGTGTTGACTAAGAACATAGAACATCTGATTATTAGTTCCACTGATGTTCCATGCTGATATATTAGATATTTTATCACATGTACTGTCCTTACTTCTAACTTGAAATATTTGTAACATCTGTTTGTATTCAATGTCCTTGAGAAAGAACACACTTTGAAATAGATTAATGTCATAGAATCCTAATGAAATTGACAAATAAATCCTCTAAAATATTTTAGCCTTGAATTTCAACAAGAGGCCAGAAAAACATAATATCTGGATTGTTTTTAATCAATGTGAATATAGTACTGAAATATTTGTTCTTTGGGATATTAATGCATTCTTTCCCATGATTATTGTACTTACTTAAACAAGATAAATAATAAGGGTAAACTACAGAAGAATGAAACAATATCAAAGGACAACATTAAATAGAAAGAGTTCCCTTTTTTTGGAAGAAAGAAAATATTTAATGAAGTCCATCAAAGTCAGTGTTCTCATTCCTTTGCTTTATCAGACCTAAATTGTGATGGGCGGGATGGGATTGCTCTCCAACATTTGTAGCAAAATCTACTTGCACATCTAATAATGAATCAGTAGGGAAAAAACAGATGAAAATAGAAAATAGATTGGATATCTACAATGCTGCAACATTGAGCCACCAATCCAACAGTGTTACATTACCTTAAGAAACACAGATTTTGAAGAAAATTAAGCAAAACTGATTAATAGCAATTGGGAAATGCTGCCACGTTGCCAGGACAATGACACAAATCTTAACCATTCTGACAGAAATTACCTAGTACTGATGTAATAAAAGGTATTAGGAAATTTGTAATCAGTGAGCTTTAAACACAAAAATCAGAAGCTTAAAATGGCCTCTGGTTCAATTTGGAGACCTGGTGATGGACACGAGAGTAATATGAAAGACCCAGAATTCTGTAAGTTTTATTTTATTTCCTGAACTGTTGAATATAGTTGCCATTTACATGCTGTCTATGATTACCTGGCCTCAGTAGCATTCCTCTGTTGCTAATTAACAGCTAATAAAGTCATCAGAGGTGCAGATTGTATCACCATACCATCTGCATATTAAAGCATATGCTAATTTTGGGGAGGAAAGTGCACATGGGGTAAGGCTTATGAACAGAGAATGAATATTCAAGCAAAGCAAATGTGGGTCTAAATATATATCTAAACCATACCCTTTCTCAGTTGGTTTTGCCTGTGACAGTTGGTCTTGCTCAGAAATGAACTTTGGAGACGAGCATTGCTGATCAATAGAAGGAAATTCAAGCCTCCTCCAGAGTCTGTTCCTGGGAATTAGATTAAAGGCTGATTTAAAATAAAAAGTGCTGCATATGGAATTCTGCTACATGAAGTTGTAATTACCTACCAGGTGTTGGAAGACTCAGCACTGACTGAAAGTTCCTCTGCCAACCTACTTACTCCTTTCCAAGTTTTTTTTTTAATCACTATCCTTGATTTGGTCAATTACGGTAGCTTCTGGTGTTTACTGATTCTACCAGAAACCTAGTATTGGTTGGCTCAAGCATTCTTTCCCTTTAAGATACAAGTGTAAAGGCAAGGTTCCAATTCTTAGGAAATCATTCTAATAAATGTAAGGAGAGCTGAAAGGCTTCAGCCCATCAGTCAGAATTACTTTTAATCAATTTTGTGATTGCACTCACTTTGCCAGGAGTCTTCCCATCTACACGACCAATTTAACTATCTTGGAAGTGATGAGAGTAAGGAGTCTAAATTAGACCCAAATAGCATTAAGCACTCAGAGTCTGCTTACATACAAAGTGGAGTTATACATCCCACATAAATGCCAAGCTAGAACAACTTAAATTAAGCTTGGCACTATGAGTGCAACGGGCAAGACGATGACTAAGTCATGCAATCCAGAGAATCTTTATGAATAATAATAATAATAATAATAATAATAATAATAATAATAATAATAATAATAATAATGATAAAGTTGGAAGGGACCTCGGAGGTCATCTAGTCCAACCTCCTGCTCAGGCAGGAAACCCTATACCATTTATCCCAGACACATGTTTTTATTTTAAAGAACAGATTTCTAGAAAAGTTAGGAGTCTGTTCAGGGGCTGGATCATGCCAGAGTCATCTTAGACTGCTTCTGGATCAGGAAATTAACTTTTGGAAAACTGCCAAACCACCACCAATGTAGCTGCATTTGGAAGAGTCATTTCTATAATGATAGCTTTGCACACACCTAATAAAATATATTTAATGGTATATACTGAGGCATTTTTCCCCCAAGAAAAACATTCTTATTTCTGCTTGCATGCAGAAGCAGTTCTTCAGGCAGACCAGCAGCAGCAAAGCTGTACTCAGAAAAAGTTGATTTTGAATCCACATTCAAAATTATCTTATAATGTATGATAGGTAACTTGGTGAATCTCTGTGCTTCTAATATTGTGAGCAGCTGTTTGATTTCACTTTATTCATTCGCCTTTCTCTTTTATCATGTGTATCAGGTTTGTTATATCATCAGCTTGTGGGAAAAGAAATGTCTTTGGTTTGGAGAATTAAGTAAGGCTATTTCTTGGAGCAACTTTCTGGGGAAAATTTGCTATTCACCTGCAAAAAGCAGACTTTGTCAAAAACAGTTGGTTGTTGAACTGAATTCTGCTTTATATATCACAAGTTATAGTGAGCTTAGAAAACACGCACAAACTTTGTTGAGCTTGTTTAGTGTTATATAACCTGCCAGTATCCCGATGGATGTCAGAGTTCCGACTAATGAAACACTTCAAAGAACTTCCAGGCATTGTTTATCCTAAAAAGCCTTTATTACAGTGTAACAGATTGTCGGCACATCATGGATGGATGCCAAGATCTGAAATCTCCACCCCAGAACAGTTATTTTGCTAGCATTTTCCCTCCCTCTTTTGCTGTCATGAGTCACCTTCTCCAACCAGCCTGGGGGGCAAAGGTTCACTTCCTTCTGAAGCCCTCACAATTGCTCTCTCTACACATTCTTTCTCCCCCCTCCCATTCTCATCTGAGTTAACTCTAAAAGTATCAGACAGTTCTGCATATTTTGTCAAAGCAAGAATATTCAATATTAGCAGCATTGACATCGGCTTCGAAAACAATCTTTCTTATCTCTTCCTCAGTCAAGGGTTGAATTGGTTTGCATAGGCTAGGAGCAACCAGGTCAATGGATTATTAATTGCTTCAGCCATATAGCCAGCTGTTTCCTTATCTTCCTTCATCTTCAGTGGAAACTTTCTGAACTCATTGGATAGTCAAATGCACAAATATCCCCTCAATGTTCACTCTCAAATATGTCTCAAACTCTTTGAGGTATATAAATGGCCTATTCCTCAGACTCTTTTCTAAAAACTCCTGATAGAATTCCTTAGGATTATGGGCAAAAGCAGTGTCTAGTTCTTCTGCTACCAGAGGAATGTGCCTGTGATCACATGATTTTCCTACATCACATAGATTAATAGAAGTCATTAATATAAATCAAAGATGGGAATCCACATAGACTCCAAAATACAAGCAGTACCTGAAATTTTTTGGTGGTTCAAAAACCTCCTAAAACTCCTCTGTCCAATTATTAGAAATTAGACTAGCAAGTTTATATTATAACCTGTAAGCACATATATGTAGAGTCACTTTGGTGTTATAGTTAAGGAACTGAGGACTGATTCTCGTGATTCTCGTTTGGTCCAGAGGATACGACTAGAACTAATGAGATAAAATGTCAGCTATGTAGATACAGATTATACATGAGGAAAAACTTGATAGTAAGAGCTGTCAATCAGTAGAATAGATTACTGCATGGAGTGGTTTCTTCCTATTCACTGGAGATTTTCAAACAGAAGTCTTATATTGTAGTCATCTATTAGAGATGGTGCAGTGAATCTAGCAGTTTGCAATGGATTTGAGTTGATGACCTCTTAGGTCCCTTTCACTCTATGATTCTGTGATTCTAGGACTGGTCAATGTGGACCATCATCAGCTAGATGTAGGCAGTGTGGAAGACTAGCCTGAGATACAGTACAATAAATCTTTGTGAGCAATTAGTCTCACTGCAGAATTAGAACTGACTCTAGGTTAGAAAGGCTTATGAAATTCAGTAGTTTATGGTACACCTTCATTTTATACATTTTGATCAGTTTTGCAAATCTACAACTACCTGATCTGGGTTTCAAAACTCCACACAATTAGATGGGAGCAAAGAGAATTTCTGTATCTTTTTGCTGCCACCTAGTAGTGAATCAGTTTTTTTTCCACCCCAGATATAATAGACTATTAAAGGTAATCCTTGGCTTATGTTTAGTGACTGTTTGAAGTTCCTATGGACCTACCTGGGGAGTAGTTATGATCCAGTTTCTAAGATCTGTCAGTCATCACCACCTTCCCCCATGGTCACTTAAGTGCACTTCAAGCAGTCAGCAAGCAGGCCACATGGCCATTTGCAGCATCCCATGGACACATGGCCATATTTTACTATGGTTTTGCCAAAAATGGCATTTATCTCCGGTTTCTGGCAAAACTATACCCATCGTGAACCATTGGCTCATTAACGATCATGGTATTTGCTTAACCGTCCCCACAAAGATGGGTTGTAAAATCAACCGCTTTATGAGTGTCACGAGTTACAACACTGATGGGCAGGCTCCATTATGGTCACAATTCAAGAACTACCTATACAAATATTATAACAAGGTTTTAGCTGAGATGTTGGTCTGATATTAAGTAGCAATCGTAAAGGTTATATGGCTCTTCTTCCTTATTTTATTTTACTACCGGAAGTAAACAAAATTATTTCTCGTATTGCTGTTGTTCCAAGGTAGAAATGAAGGGG
>NW_015388506.1:6310-9587 GCF_001527695.2 Protobothrops mucrosquamatus
CTCCAAACATTTACTCTTGACCCAAAGAGAAGACTTGAAAACTCACTTAAGCATCTGCATGGCCATAACAAAGTGAAACAGGACAGCTAGTCAAGTACTCATTCCCCCAATCTGCTTCAGAAACAATTGATTTGACATGTTTCCAAAAATACATAAGCAGCTATGGTACCAGAACCTCTTAACAAAACAAGACAGCTCATTGAAAAATCACGAGGTGACTTAAAGTTTGATTAAGTGCCTTTCTTTAGCACTAGATGTATTTATGATCTGTAATAATGAAAGATGAAAATGCAAGTCAAATGCCAGGCTGCAGATTGAATGGAAAAATATTAATAACTTGTTTAGTCAGTTTATTTTTCTCCTTCCAAAGAACAATTATGTATTTTCTTCAAAATGCTCCCATATTTCTTTCAGGTTGTCCCAGAACAAACTATTTTACAACTGAGCATAGTGGCCACCATCCAAATCCAAAACAATTTCTCTTGAAGTCACTTTTGAAAAGCATTTTTTCTGTACTGTTTCCTTGGCCTACATCTATTATTAGGCAGAAGTGACAGCTCCCCAGCTGTTCCTTCCTGAGCCCTTGACTGTCCCCAGTCTGAAAGGACAGAACCACGAATGCTCCACAGCAGGCCTGCTTTTCTTATATTCTTCAACTGCTCTCAAGCATCCTGAAGGATCTCATCTGACTGCCCTCTATAGAATGGAGGGAGGTTCCATCGGGTCCTTCATCATAAGCAGCAAAATGTCCTGGATGCATGCCATTGTGCTTCTTCTAGGACTTAACTCTGCATATTCGAGTGTAAAATGTCTCATAGCATACCTGGCTATAATCTGTATTTAGGTAAGACTTTTATTACACCAACTGAAGGATTACAAAATAGACTTCTTCTATGTTACCTTTCATTGGACTGGCAAATTGTCCCTCCCTGAATTAGCCTTGAATAATCTTGTGGCATATTGCAGAGGTAAACAAGCATACTTTATAAATATACAATATTTGTAATTCTTCCTGTTAAATGCATTGAGTTACTTGGCAACTTGTTATGTGTATTAGTTTGCCAGTTACAGTTAAAAATAAATAATATACTAGTGAAATACCATTTGTGAAGGAGGGCAGTAAAATGCACACCATTGTTAAAGAAGCAGTACGTAACAAGGGATTGATGTGATGATCTATTTTAAAAATTCTAGCTTTTCCAATTTCTCCTCTTTTGCAACACTCTTCTGTTGCATTGCTCCTTGTTCTCTACATGATTACTTCCCAAACATCTTTCAAGATATGCACTCTATTTTTACTCTTTCCAAGGCATTGCACTAATGTTTGTATAATTTTCCTGCATTGCCTAATGCCCCTGAAATCAAATTACCTTTTGATTGCCAAGATGGAGCCCTTTCTTAGGACAATCTTTGTGCTGAAATCTAACCATTTGTTTTCCTTACAAGGCAAATGAATGCCAGTTAACATAGAGGTGGATTTCAGGCACTTTCAGATGTCCATTAGCCTCCTGGTTATCATCTACATGAGCTGATTCCTCCAAGAAGGAGCCTGGCATATAGTTATTTTGCTATCTTGACTGCAGAACCCTGAACTCTTTGCTCAGTACTCATATTACTTTTTTGACAGACAGTTGGCAAATTCCCATCAATGCAACACTAATTCCAGACTCAACCTTTTGCTTTTCCTCATAGATTTCTGCTGAGATTTGACATTTAAACAAAAGATCTACTAAATATTTACTTTATAAAGTGCTGTATGGTTCTAAAGTCAGCAGTTCAAAAAAGGGGGAAATTGATCTTTTAAAGGTTTCTGTTTTCTGACGTGTGCTTTCCTAACCTTGGGAGGAAGCGTCACAGTTTAGCATCTTGCAGAAAATGCAGGCTGGTTTGGGGAAAGCTTAGAATTTCCATTTACAGCCAGGAATTAATCCAGTTGATTTGAAATGTCATCATATTTTTACAGTGACTGTCTATTACATAATGCTCAGGGGTGCCTGAAGCAATGTTGCGCAGTAATAATACTTGCATTCAGTCCATATTTTAATGTAATGAAAAATGAAAAAATCCATTTCTGTATCCATCTGTACACAGACTTTCACTTAGCCCTAAAATATTTCAGTGCTATCTACTCCTTCCCTAATGTGCCATTTCTTTTAGAGACTGCATCTGCCACCTCCTTGATATTTTGAGAGAAAGGAAATAATTTGCAGTACATTCCATGGGACCAAAATTTGTCTCCTCCCCAGATATTGCTGAACTGCAAGTCCATTCAGATCTAGGTAGGTAGCCCAATAATGTGGGAAATTGGAGTTGTATTCCAACAATACTTAAGTGAGCATATTTTGTCCACGTTTGCAAAAAAAGCTGCTAGGGTACATTCATCATTTGTTTCCATCCATGGAGCAAACAGACCTACTTTGCTCTGTCAGTTCTATTTATTCTGTTTGGGAATGTCATAGAACTATAAAATATAAGAATTGAAGGGAACTTTGGGGATCACAGGGTCTCACTTCCTGCCTGTTGTGTTCTTTTGTATTCCCCCCCTTAATCCCCTATGCGCATCCTGATCACCCATTAAGGGTGATTGCCCTTCTCCATTGATCACCCATTAAGGGTGATTGCCCTTCTCCATCTGCATACAGTTTCATGCCCGTTGCTGGTTGGCTAACTAGCAAAGGGGTCTTACCAGCCAATGGAATTGTGTGATTACAAGCCAGGGGAATCCCATAAAAGAGGGCTCCCCTGGCCCAGATGCCAGTCCGGATTTACTTTATGCCTTGCCAATAAACCGAGAGCTGACTGTCACTCGACTCGTGTCTTACTGCCTGCGCGATCTAACACTGGCGACGAAGGTGGGATCCCAGTAAGACTGCCCGACAAGGGCAACCTCGTGGCAAGCAACCTACTTCGAAGCAAGAGCTCCTCCACGCAGCCTTCCGAAGCAAGAAACTATCCGCGACTCCAAGATGGCTTCCACCTCGAAATTCTCATCTTCCCTACCAGCATTCAACCCAGAAACAAACGACTGGGCCGCATACGTGGGAAGATTCGAGCTACACCTGGCCGGGAATGGGCAAAAAGGCATTCCCGGGGATCAGAAGAAGGCCTTATTCCTTGCGAACTGCGGGGATGAGGTCTACCACGTGGCCCGCTCCTTGGTCGCTCCAGCCAGCATCGAGGACACTCCTTGGGCAGATATCCAACATCTGCTGGCTGGTCAGTACGGGATCTCCGAAGGGTTCCTAGTCGCAAGGAACCGCTTCTACAACCGACGACA
>NW_015388506.1:10899-11997 GCF_001527695.2 Protobothrops mucrosquamatus
CAAACTAGGGGTCCCAAGGGTAGAATTTTTGGGATTCTTGATCGATGGCCAGGGCATCCATCCCACAGACGAAAAAATAAAAGCCATAAAGCAAGCACCCACACCAAAAAATAAAACAGACTTGCAGGCATTTTTGGGACTATTAAACTTCTATGCTGTCTTTTTAAAACAGAAGGCAACAGTAGCGGAGCCGCTCCACTGACTTTTGGGAAAGGCGACCACGTGGACCTGCGGCCAGAGGGAAGCACGAGCTTTTGCTGCTGTTAAGGACCTGCTCACGTCATCCAGCGTCCTAATTCAGCACTCGGACACCCTCCCGCTCCAACTCACGTGCGACGCATTGCCTTTTGGCATCGGAGCCATCCTCAGCCACGTTCTACCCAACGGCAGAGAGGCACCGATAGCCTACTATTCCAAGACTATGTCCCCAGCTGAGCGAAACTACAGCCAGCTGGACAAAGAGGCCCTCGCCATCATGGCTAGCACAAAGCGATTCCACGAGTACCTATATGGAAGGCATTTCCGAGTCATCACGGACCACAAGCCTCTACTGGGACTGCTGGCGGGGGACAAACAGACTCCCCAATTCCTGTCACCCAGATTGATCCGTTGGTCGATATTCCTCACGGGGTACGACTATGAGTTGATCCACAAACCCGGGGCCAGCATCAGCCACGCAGACGCTCTCAGCCGATGCCCAACACCTGGCCACATCGCCGACCCAGCACCGTTTGCCACCGTGCTCCTGGTGGACGTCGACTCCTCCAGCCCGGTCACCTCGAGAGACGTTGCAGAGCACACCAAGAAAGACAAACTGTTGGGAAGGGTTTTGAACTGGGTGTTGAGGGGGTGGCCGCAGGAGGCGGAAGGAGAGGACTCCAAGCCGTTCTTCGCCAAAAGAACTGAACTCTCTGTGTGTAAGGGTTGTGTACTATGGGGGGAAAGAGTCGTGATCCCACAAGCCCTACGGAAAAAGGTGATTAATACTTTACACGTGGGGCACCCAGGGATCGTGCGTATGAAAGCGCTGGCTCGGAGCTATTTGTGGTGGCCACAGCTGGACAAGGACATACAGGAGTGGGTAGCCACATGTGAGCC
>NW_015388506.1:13320-79391 GCF_001527695.2 Protobothrops mucrosquamatus
TTGCTGGTTGGCTAACTAGCAACGGGGTCTTACCAGCCAATGGAATTGTGTGATTACAAGCCAGGGGAATCCCATAAAAGAGGGCTCCCCTGGCCCAGATGCCAGTCCGGATTTACTTTATGCCTTGCCAATAAACCGAGAGCTGACTGTCACTCGACTCGTGTCTTACTGCCTGCGCGATCTAACACTGCCCACTGCAAGATTTTACTACTTTATCATTTCTGACAGATGACCAGCCAGGCCTCCCATTTAAATACCTTCATCAAAGAAGATTCTAGCACCTTTAGAGGAATTTTATTCCATTATAAAACTGAACTGCTTTTGCCATTAGGAAGTTCCCCCCCCCCCAATGTCCAATTTAAAAATGGAATCATTTTAATTTAAACCCATTTTTCCTTGTTCGGTCTTCTGGAACAAGTTTGAACATCTTCTACATGGCTCCCCTTTCAGATAATTCAGAGAATTATAATGTCTTCTCACACTCTTTTGTAGGCTACACATATCCAATAGTTCTAACATAACACATTTCCTTCTAGCCTCTTATCAACTTGGTTACTTTCCTCTGGACATGATTTGCTTTGTCAATATCTTTCCTAAAACATGGAGCCCCAAAATGAACACAATATTCCAGATATGGTCTAACCCAGGGGTCCCCAACCCCCAGTCCGTGGACTGGTACCAGGCTGCGGCATGCCAGCAATCAGTCTGCACAAACAAGCAAAGCCTCATCCATGGGATGCAGGCAGCACACAAAACCACACACTCTCCGGTCCATGGAAAAACCTTTCTCCGTGGAACCGGCCCCTGGTGCCCAAAAGGTTGGGGACTTCTGGTCTAACCAACACAGTTATGTCACATGACCTTGACCCTACATTTCATACTACAGTCTCTTGGGAAACTTTATCAAATGCTTTGCTGAAGTTAAGATACATTATGCCTATTATATTCCCCTGGTCATTACAATAGGTAGAACAGAATCTTTTTCTCCTTCATCTGCAAGATCACACACTGCTGGGCTGATTTATTTGGTTATCTGGGGAAAAAATGTTAATAGACAGCTTCCAAAATTACGTATTTGCCACATAAACTCATAGATATTGTTTAATGTTGGAAGGATTAAAGTGGTTTTCATGTCTTTGTAGGATGACCGCCTCTGGTTAGTTCTCCACTCCAAATTGGTTTAAGAAGCAAAGATAGAATTTTATGATTGGCCACTGCTGCTGCTATCATCAATGCCCACCCTTGCTGCTGTTTTTACACTTTCTCTTCTGTAGCTACTCTAAACTTCATTTCTTGCTGTTATATTTGATTAGTTTTTTGTACATAAAATTGTATGAGTTTACATTAAACATTCAAAACAGAGCAGACTCCAGAATATTTGTGCTGAATCAATGACTGTGGCTTAAGGCACATGACAGAATTCTCTTATTGAAACTAAAGCAGATCTGATACTTTGGAGGTCTTCTTAACTTCTTATGTTTGAAGCTTTTTTCATACCTGCCACACATTCTGAGAAGAGAAGTGCTTCTAAATGTATTTTGTATCTAAATGTATCTAAATAGTTTGTGTATTCATGAAAACTGGACCCTAACAAAAATAACATATTTAGTACTTTAATCTTAAATTATCATTTTACTGCTAAATGTATGCATTCAACTCCTAGCTGTAAAAGAAGTGCATGTGATTTCTCTTTATAAAGATATATTTTATGTTTGGGTGAAGAAAAGTGAGTAACATGATTAAAATCTCTAATTTAATCTCTAATCAGTATCAGGTGAAGAAAGGGGAAGAGATCAGTCTGTATAGATTAACAAAATGATCAGAACGGTCTATATAATGCTGTAAAGAAACATTCTGTGTTATATAGTGACAGTGTCATCATAGTTTGTGAAGAATTTCTAGCATATAGGATTTTATAAAATCAGAAGCAAGCAACCCTTCGTCTCCATGAAAAGATTTTTCTGAAAAAAAATAGTAATTTAAACTATTTTTTAAGCTTATATTTTAAATCTATACTCTGACATACAAATGATAATGGAATTTATTTCTGATTATTTTAAGATGGTTATTGTCATCTTTTACAAGCGTTACAATCTTAGGTCCTCAGTGACAGTTTATAATGTTCACTATATTATAAAAATGTCGAAGCAGGCAGAAAATTAGTTCTCTTGTTTCATTGAAAAATGAGAAGAATTTGAAAAGCAAAATGAATTAAAAGTTTAATACAGCTGCCCTAGATTATTGTGACTTTTCCATTCTTGAATTGTCCCTCAAGTATCTGCATAATGCTGGCAATGGTACAGCCTTTGGAGATTAATAATGCAATGACATGTTTATGTCTCCTCATAAACATATTGGCTTGGAAGAATATGTTTGTCTGGGGAAGATTAAAAAAAATCTAACAAGGATCTAGCAAACTAAGGCAAAGTGGAATTGAAATTTATTCTAACAACATCTTGCCTAAAGAAAAGTCTTTTTACCTATTTGTTTATTTTGTCAATAAGAATCCTGCCCCTGCCTTTCAAATAGAATAAGGGCTTTCCAAACTTGGCAACTTTAAGACTTGTGGACTTCAACTCCCATAATTCCCCAGCCAACCAGGAATTCTGGGAGTTGAAGTCCACAAGTCTTAAAGTTGCCACGTTTGGAGACTCCCGATATCGAACATGAGGTAGGAAAGTTGAAGTTCAGTTTCTGTCTTACAATTTTTCAGTAGAAGCAACTATCCATGTGCCTCTTCAAGAAGATGAAGAAAACCACAGGCCAGTTTGCCATGTATTCTCAGCTTCCCCCCACCCATTTTCTGGGATGGATTTCATGGTTAATTCCACTTGGCTGCACTTTCCCAGAACAAATTGGCAATATCTCAGAGTTCAATAACTGGGATGAGTGAGGAAAGCAGACTGCCAAATTATGAAATAAATTGAATACATATATCATTATTTTATTAGTTCTTAAATTTTCATCGAATGACACTATTCATTAGATTTCAGATACAACAATATAAAACAGATCCAAATAATGCTGTCTGAGTTAATTAAAAATCACTGTTGTCCCATCATTAACAATTACTCCACAACACTTAGGCAGTTGTCTGTTGCTTTTGAGAGCTCTCTTGCCCTGCTTGGCTTTTTGCCTCAGAGACTTTCTTTTCAACTATTATTCTTCACAACCACTTCTTTCAAGCAAAAGCTTCATCATTTTTCTCTCCTTTTTGCAACATTATACATACATTTTTCTGATATTTAGCCCTGCAGTCCTTGCATTGCAGTCCCTCATTTCCTCTGAATGAGATAGATGGCACATAAATCTAATAAACAAACAAACAAATATTAGGGAAAATGTGCGCAAAGATGCATGCATAATTCCACATACATCTTAAAAGAATATTAACTGATGATAATATTATACTGAATAATAATAGAAATAAGACAGAGAAAAAATTATGGAAAACAAGAATGGAATTATACTCTGTAGGGCAAGAGTTTTGTTCAATTACAGGAGACAATAGCATACTTTACATGCAGTGTAGAATGCAGTTCAGCCATACCCTCATCCATAACAAAGGACTGGCAGATCAAGGCAAAAGTCAGAATTGCTGAATACATGTATAAAATGCATTGCAATCCCAGAGTGCCTCTTTCAACCTCCTTACCACAATGGCATCTGCAGTTCTCTTAGGACATATGAGACAGGCAGGTTGATTCTGGACAGAGAAGGCAGCCCTGAAGATGTCTTGCTGTTAAACTACAGAGGACACAAGTCACAAGCACAATTTGAATTGCACCCAGAAGGAAATGGAAGCCCAACTGATGACATCAGCTCCAAATATTAAAGAACAGAAGAAGAGAGAATCAACAAGGATATCCAGGTTCATATATATACGTAATTTTACTGCCTTATTCCTGTAAATCTGTTCACATTGCCACCTTGCAATAACGCTTGAAGAGTAATCTACATATACATAAATAATAATTATTTTTATCCAGCAGTAAAGCATCAAGGTATTTGATCAATTTACTAAAGAATAGATCACCTGTTGAACTGAAATGTTGTGCCAGTTGCCAGGATCAGGAAGTAACTAGTTATCATGTTTGATGATGATGATGATGATCCATCATATCATTACCCACTCTTAGAGACCACGTACTGTAGATCAGGCATGTCAAACACAAGGCCCGGGGCCTGAATGCAGCCCACAAAGTGGTTTCATGTGGCCCGCGAAGCCATCCTGAAAACAGTGAGGGAACAGCCCCTGCTGCCTTGACCCTGGCCCAGGCCGGCCGGGAGCCAATGTACAATGTTGTGGTGGCCATCTATGCTGAAATGCATTCAGTCTTAGCTCCACAAGGCCATCCAGAAACAGCGAGGAACCAGCCCCTGCTGCGTTGCTGGGGAGGTGTCACCCTTTGTGAGGAATGAAGAAATGCACCATGCCTTGGCGCTTGCCCCGGTCCCACCCCCTTCTGCTAGAGACCCTCAGATCTGTCCCACTCCTGTCCAGGCCCCCACAGGCACCCTTGACGCAAACAATGTACAGCTGGCCATGCCCACTCAGTAGGCCACACCCACTCCATCCACGCCCCCCAGTAGGCTGCACCCACCCTGGCCACACCCACCCGGGCCCCCAAGGGCAACCGCAATGCTGATGCAGCCCTCAATGAAATTGAGTTTGACACCCCTGACGTAGATTTTCTCCATGACAATCTGTCCTTATGCTGGCTTTTCAGGCGTTCCAATAATGCACTCATCACCACTGTAACTGAGGCCATCTCTATCTTGCTTCAGGTTATCATATTTTTCTCTTTCGTTCCATTTATTCTCACATGACAGTCTTTTCCAGAGAGTTGGATTTTTGCATAATATGTTTGAAGTAGGATAATTTGAGGCAGAGGCATCCTGGTGCCCGCAATGTCTTTTGAACAATTTACCACCGACCTTGTTGATTGGCCTGATGGAAGGTATAATCTTGAACATTTTGAAAGACAGTAGAGATATTGAAAGCTGGCTATTCTTATGCTGCTGATGACAAAAGTGATGGAGATGAATTGTATGTATTTTTTGTCTAGTAATCAATAGAATATCGTTTGTAAGCCATTTATATTAACCTTAAGCAGCGTAACACATTCTAGTGGTCATCTGTTTTCTGCCTTGTTCTCCTATTCAGAAAATAATGTGAAAGGTTTTGGTTTTTTCCTCTCCTCTTTGCTAAGTTTAAAAAGTACTTTGGAAACTCTGGGTAAAAGGAGATGATAAAGGGGAACTAAAGAAATATGGCAGGGATACTTTAGGTCCTGCCCCAAAATGAGATCTTATTTGTACAATGTGCCGTACGCCTTCATTTTTTACTGTTCAATCAAGATCAGACATCTCACATTTCAAAAGGGGTTAAAAGCTTCTTGTGAAGCTTAAGGTTAACATATCATAGCTATTGCTGTAGTGCCTTCAAAACTGCAAATTTATATTCACTTACTAAGAGCCCCATTCAATAAAATAGGACAGTGGTGGCGAACCTATGGCACGGGTGCCAGAGGCGGCACTCAGAGCCCTCTCTGTGGGCACGCGCACCGTCGCCCCAGTCCTTCAGCTGGGTTTTATAAAACCTTTTCACTTTAGGCCTCCGCCACCATGTGCAAAAAAAAAAAAAGGTTCAATCAATTTCAACTTCTCACGGGAAAAAAAAGATCTTGCAAAGTTGAAATTGATTGATTGAACTTTTTAGTCCCACCCAGTCTGCCGATACCACCGCAGCCACGCCCACCCAATTGGCCACACCCACCCAATGGGCCACACCCACCTAATGGGCCACACCCACCTGGCACTCGACGATGCATAAGTGGGTTTTGGGTTGCAGTTTGGGCACTTGGTCTCTAAAAGGTTCGCCATCACTGAAATAGGACTTAATTTAAGGATAGCTTGAGTTATGATTTCCTTCAAAATCCTGTTTGATCATATGACACATTTCTATAATAGAATGCTGACTATATACTCTAAATTTCTTTCTCCTTCGCTATGTATGGGTGTGTCTGCGCACACACATACCATTGATGATATGGTTCTGAGGATTTTGTTTTCTGTATCACTCTCTTTTACTTTAAGAAGCAAGTTCCTACTAAATGTATTTGAGAATGAGCAATTAGCCATCCCAGAACTATATACAAGCCCTGAAACACGTTTTGCTTGTTTCTCTGCTGCCAGTTTTCATTTTTCTACCCATCTCAGACAAGAAGTACACATGCTGTAAAGGTACCATAATTTTGAAAGAGAAAGATTGTCATAGTTTCAAAACAGTAGGGGGGGAAAACCTCCCAGAAGACTTTGCTCCCGTCTTTGAATCTGTGGCTCCTCCAGTCCGCACCATCTTTTTGTTCACTGAATTCTCATCTCTCCACCACACAAACCCTCATAATGAAAAACAGTAATAATTTTCAGCTCTCCTAAAAACAGCATTATGTGTGGCTGATGCCTGCCAAAATCTGTCCCTCCCAATTCCTGTAGTGCCAACAGTATGCAGGAAATCCAGAAGCGCAAGTTTTTTTCTCATATGGACTTCCATAGAAGGAATAAAAGCCCACAGGAAAGGGTGTCTTTGTGCTTCTTATTACATTGGACAGCAATTTTTTCCCCAAACATTTTGCTTCCTGAATTTTTTTTAATGATTATGATAGATTCCTTCAAACTGAACCCAATTATAATTTCAGAATGGCTGTATCACCTAGGAATCTTGAGAAATATGAAATTAACTTTTAATGACTGACTGTACTAATCTGTGCTTTCTGTGCTAAAACACTGTATAGTCTCAGAAATTGGCAACAGCAGCATTACGGATTGTATTTCCCTGTCAATGTAGTTCAGAAAACAATCTTCCTTCTGCATCCAGTTATTTTGTGTTAGCTCTTCAGCTAATGAAAATTGATTCACAGAAGACCTTGCCCAGCTTAATGGTATCGGTGTTGCAATAATGATTTAGCTTCCGTAAGATTTGATTCTTTTTCTACTGTCTATAATGGGATATAGGAACAGTTTTGCTGATTGAATCTCTTCTGTGTGCTTTTTATTTTTTATTTTTTAAAAATGTGACTGTTTCACATGCTTATTTTTTAATACTTTTTTTGCTGTATGCTACCTAGAGTTACTTCTTGTGAGACCGATGGCTATATAAATTTGAGAAATAAATAAAATTTAAATAATATATTGTTATGCTTTCAGGTAGACATTTCCTAATATATATAACACATTGCATTTAAGCATCCAACACCAAGATCATGTATTGGGGAATGGATTTTACCCTAACTAAACCAGAATGTTATTTTCAGAGGATTAGACCTATTCACAATATTAAATATTTGTCCATTACCTAACTCCTCTTGACTTATAAAATTCTCTCTCCCTTAATACTAACTTCCTAGTTTTTACCTTTCTCTTTCTTACCTGCCTGTATGTTTTGCAGCAGTGGTGGGATTCAAATATATGAACAACCGGTTTTCTGTGTGGATGCTGCTTCTGGAAGTCCATTCTGGATCTGGGCAACAAAAAATTAGCTACCGGTTCTGCTGAACTGGTGTGAACTGGCTGAATCCCACCACTGTTGTGAAGACTGGATTTTATGCCTTGCAAAAAGCAAGACACAATTGTTTTCTCATTTCTTTATCCTACCAACTTTTGACTCAAGTGGAACCTGAAAAATTGCGGGGCTGCTTTAACGTGTAGCAGCACACTCAGGATACAAAGCCCTTCTTCCTAGTCATTTCCACAGCATATGTAGTCAATTGTGGATGTCGTGTCGATTTTCTGTTTTCTTTATTAGAACAAGCTTTAATAAGATTTCTTTTCTCATTTGCAGCTTAGTTAAGTTCACATATTGCCAACACTTAGCCAGGAATGGGGAATGTTGTGGAGGCTATGTGGACGGTAATTTAAATAAGTGTGCCTCTTGAGCAAGGCCGTGATATAAGGGCATTGGCTGTTGCAATAAAGAATAAATGCCTTATTTGTGTTCCTGTATTGCTGCTGCAGATTTTTGGGGAGGGTGGGCAGGAGGGGGACAGAAAACAAATAAAAACAGTAACCCTAACAATTTCCCCCTAAACAATTAAATTGAATAGCATACTGGAAGCTAACTCTTGAGTGTGAATTTCATGATTCAGTCAGAGGTTTCACACATTTCCACCATCCTCAACACTGTTTAAGATGAAATCATTAAAAAAAAAATCTTTAAAGGAGGCTAAATTTAATTCAGCAGTTGAACATGGATGATCCACATCTGCTGTTGCCTGATTGCTGTTTGTTACCCAGCTAACAGCATACTGAAAGTGAAACAGATAAAGGGATGTTTATGTCTCTCTGTCATTTGGTCATGCTGCCTGTAAGATTAGATAAAGGGAAATGTTAGGGGTTAAAGGGCACACATTCAAGCTATAATAGAAGTGATGAAGTCAGAGCTCAACAAATCCATATTTGTGAACACAGGGACAATTCTCTGGACTTTTTCCTAGAGCAGAATTTACTAGAAGGAGGAGTTTCAGCATGGATGGGTGCAGATCGCATGGAAGAACCTGAAAGACATATTGTCATGAAGAAAATTTATCTATGTGATTGCTAAGAGTTGACACCAAGTAGTGGCACATAACCAGCCATGAAAATGATGAGACTACTCTGTTGTTACACAAACGTAGTATTCTTCTACTCAATAGCCTGTCCAGGATAATCTGTATTTATTATGTCAATCTAAATATTCTCATAATAAATATAAGCAGGTTAGAAGATGAAAAACAAGCCAATATAACTCCTGGAAAGACCATTCCAAGTACTGCAGTTTTCTTGGAAAGATTTTAGAAGTGATTTGCCATTGCTTTTTTCATAAGCTGAGTGACAGTGAATGGCCCAAAATCACCCAGCTGACTTTGTGCCCAAGGCAGGACTAGAATTCAGAGTCTTCTGGTTTTAGCCTGGTACTTTCAACATCACACCAAACTGGCTTTCCACTTTCACTTCATTTTATTGTAAAGGATGTGAAGCAGTTGTAGTCTCTGGGCTGTTGGTTTGATCTCCGAGCTTGGCAATTTGGCTGCAAATATTTTATCTCCATTCGGGGGGGGGGGACATCTTCAGTTGCATCAGAACACTGTTCCATTGCAACACCACATAAGCCAGATCAGCAGAACAAAAACACTTATACAAAGTCTTGAGAGAAATGGATACCCACGAAACTTCATCCGGAGATTGTTACACACAAACAATACGAACACCCAAAGCAACACAACAACTACAACAGGAACAACAACAACTAAACAAATCACAATTCCCTACATATAGAATGTTTCAGAGATGACAGCAAGACTACTATGCCAATATGACCTCCCAGAAGCCCACAAACCAACCTCAACTCTCAGACTGACCCTGTCAAAACCTAAGGAGCAGACAGAAACAAACCGAAGATCAGGTGTCATATTCCAAATCCTGTGCAGCAACTTGGAAAAGAACTATGCGGGCCAAACAGGAAGAAAGCTATCTACTGCACTGCATGAACACTTTCTGGCTATCAAAAGACATGACCCACTATCCCTCATGTCCATCCATGAAGACTCAGAAGGATACAAGTTTGATCTAACTGAGACCACAATTGTAACACGAGCGAAATCAAGGGGAGAAAGAGAATTCCTCAAAGCCTGGTTCTCCACCAATAAGTCAATAAACAGACACATAGTCATTGACCCAATCTACCAACCACTGAGAATGAAAGAACTACTTCAATCCTGAAGGTAGCATTTAAAATGTACAAATATACCCCACCACACAGCAACACAAATCACAATCCCCACAAGAAACTGGACCACGTTTCAATAACAACAGCCAGCCAATCAAACAACCTGAAACCAGACCATGACTCAGAGGCAACCAAACGAACAAACACTATTTGCACCACACAGACAATACTTAAACACCAAAGACTATGGCATAGCAACAACAACCAGCCAATCAAACAGCCTGAAACCAGACCATGACTCAGAAACATCAGGACAAATAACACCCACATCAATTTACATCACACAAAAAGATATTTAAAGGCCAGTGCTCTGACAGACGAGCACAATTCAAAGTGCACTGAAGACGTCCCCCTGAATGAAGATGAAACATTTGCAGCCAAATTGCCAAGCTCCGAAATCAAACCAACAGCCCAACTACCAACCTGATCTACTAATGTTCAAACACATCTCAGTTGTAATCTCTGCTTATGGGCCCATCTTGAATTGAGATCCAAAAGTAGAACTTAGCTCAAGGCACCAGGAAGTATGCAGATGTAAAATCAAGCTCCCATTCATTATCTTACCCTATAGTTGTTATATTTATTAAGAAATATTTGTAAAAGTACTTGGGCAAAGATTTGTAGACATTTATCCATAGACACTTGTGCCCTCTGGAGTTCTCATTTGAGGAGATTCCTATATTAATCATAAAAGATACAAAATGAAATATTATATTTTTTCTGGGCACTTAGAATATAGTAATATTATACACATATTATTTATATCTGATATTTTAAGTGATTTCTATCCAGCTCAGGGTAGTCTTAAATGATAATTATATTATAAATCTCAACTTTTCCAAATGAGGATGTCCTCCAAGTCAGCAAGACAAATTTTCAGCAGGTAGATACGAGGAATCATCTTATTTAGTTCTGTGGGCATTTCCATAGAAGGATTGTGGAATCTTCCAAGGATCTTAAAAATGGTTCCAGACATCTATGTTCCCAGACCATCATCTGTGCAGAAGAGCTCAACTCAAGCTCAGATGTAGTGGAACTGAAACCGCAATGAAGCTCTTTTTTCACAATTCTTTGCTTACTTTTCACATTGGAGGAATCTTTTGCCTCAGCCTTCTGAGCATCTGACTTTTAGGTCCTGAAAATGGAATGTTGGCTTGAGAGCTTTGCAGCCCCTTTAATAGTCCAGTCAAAAAAGAAATCAGGTTCACCACACTTCAAAAGTGTTGTGTCAATTTTCCCTTTTTTCCTATGTATGTTGGCTAAGTAGAAAGCACCTAGCTCCCTGTTCTAATTCCCCCAATGTCCACAGTTTGAAGCTTGATTTTTGTTGCATGGTTACATTCTTATGTTATCTGATTTTATGGTAAATTGTAATTTTTTAAAAAAAAAATCAGGTCACTGCTAGCCTGAGAATGTGAATTTTAAATTTAATAGAATGACTGTTAGGCTTAGCATACAACGTGGAATTGATTTTGCTTGTTGATAATTAGTATGCACAGTGTTATCTTTTTGTCACAACAGAATGTTAAATCTTTCCTAGACTGCCTTGAAAACATGACCTTGACATTACATGTATCACTATTCTGTTTCTTGATGCTAATGGGATCTCAGGATAAAATTCAGGCAGGAAGATGAAGCAAACATAATAGGGAACTAATCTAGCACCACTTTTCAAGATATGTAGGTAAGAAAATTGTGTATGTGTGCAGCTGCTGTTGGAAGACAGCCCCTACTTTCTGTTCTTTCACATATCGTCTTGTCTGGGCATAGCTCATTCTGTCAATCTGCTCCTGCTTTCAAAGGGGAAACAGTGAAGGAATTATGCTCTGATTGACCAGGAAATTGGGCCAAATCTCTTATTGGGTCAGCCCTACCATAAGGCAAGTAAAGACAACATTTCAGATTCTAGAAGCTAGCAGTAAGATAGCGAGGGCTTATTCCAGCCATATAAATTAACTACTGTATCTTCAGAGGTAGTGAAACTACTAATCTAACATTAGTATTGAAGAAAAATTGAAATAGCAATTCAGTTAGCTTTTATACATCAAATGAATGGAGAACACCATATTCACCTCAGTTAGGAGAACATGTTGGACGAGACTTGACTCTTGGATCAGGCTTAGCCTTCTCCTTTCAGTGATATTTTTGCCCCAGGCAGCAATAAATGCTACCACTTGAGAACAGAGTTAGATATGGATTTTTCATCTCCTAAAGTAACTTGCTATCCTCAGTCAAAACAAAATATACTCTTCTGTCATGAAAGTGGAAATAAGAAACCATTGATAGTTGGGCAAATTCCACTCGATTCCTTGGAGAAAGAATTATATTGTCTCCTTTGTTTCTTGAGGCATCACATTATTATAATCTAGATTTGGTGTTGATAATTTGATCACTTGCTATCTTCAGTAATGCAGAAAGCAAATGCAAATGCATAGAGGAATCTATTTTAAGGTCCAGCCTGTTCTGAGAGAAATCTGATGAAGAAGTTATAGCTTACAAATGTGTTTAAGAAGTTCCTCTGACAAAATTCATTCACAGCTCCAAATCTTTGTGATTTGAAGCGCTTTTGACCTTTGGAAATTATTAATTCTTGTAAATATTAAAGAAAAGAAAAAATATATTGTCGCATGCAAATCTGTACATTATGGCTACTCAGTGTTGATCTGACCAAAGCAGACCTACTAATTGCCCTGGTAATAGTAGAGTGTTTTTCCTTCTGCTAACATCAGACATTTTTTTTCTTTAATACCATATATTCTGAATTTTGTGTGTTGAAATCGTGAGGCATCACAATATCTGTTAATTTCTTCAGGAAGCAATGTTTTCATGGAATTTATATATTATTTTGTTTCAGCAGTAAATATAGCTTCTTTATTTGAGATTAAGGTATCAAGAAATATTTTGAAATTGTCTTAAAGAATGATTGTGAACGCCTACTAAGAGAATTATATTCCTGTTGCCATGCTTTACTTCCAATAATACAATATTCCATAATACTTTGTGTGGACAATGTTTGGGGGATAAATTTGATTCAGATGCTGCCATAGGTTTGTTTTTCTAAAGACAGTTTTATTGTGGAAATCTGTTAGCTATTAGCATATTCAATATGCTAATATCTAACAGATCCTATATTTGGCTGTGATCGTCTTGGTATTCATTGGAGTTTGTTATTAGAAGGATAGAAGATATGTAGATATTTAAATTGTTCTGTGCTAGGGAAATACTTCTACCTTCTCAACATCTTTTTAGGGAGTAATTTGAACAGCATGTGATTGTGATTCTAAACAGTGGCAACCAAATCAAAGATTCTACTTAAAGCACAATTACCTCAACTTAAATTAAGCACAATTATGTTTGCTGACTAACAGTAAACATCTGTGATGGTAACAGGTGACACACTAGAAAAAATATTTTGCTTTGCAAGTTTGCAAGAAATAAAAGTAGAGGGCAACAGATAAGATGGTGGCTCAACTCAAAGAGATTACTGGAATGTCATTGGAAAAACAGTGGGACAAGACAATGAGCAATGAGCCCTTGTTCATGCTTTCACAGGAATTGAACCCAACTTGATTGCATCCAATATCTACTATTTTTTATAAGTCATTTATAATGATTAACTATTTAATTGTAACATTGTTTACAATAAATTCTGAACATATATTTTATTTACTGTGCCAATAATATAGTGTCTATTGACCCAACTGGAGTTTGGTGATGATTTTATCCAACACAATGAGCATGACAAAAAGGCATGGAATAATCGAGCATGACTTTCATCTAATAAGGAGTCAGCTTTTGATGGAGTAGACAAGCAACCTCTTTATTCCTCTATTTTCTTTCAGGAAAACAACAGCCTCCAATCATATCCCGCAGATTAAACATGATCCATAAAGTAGTGCAATTTGATTTGTACCAGCATCACAATTCACTTTCCAGAATTCTAGTACCTTCTATATTTATCTGTCTATTTTAGTTTCTAAGACTACAATGTTGGATTTCGGTTTTGAGACTTTTTCTTTTTAAAAAGTGCTATTTTTGGACAAGAATGTAATGAATGTTATAATAGTACAATTTTTTGTAGCTTGGAGTTCTCTAGATATGTTGGATCTACAACCTCCATGATTCTAAACCAGAGGTCCCCAAACTCCGGTCCATGGACCAGCACCGGTCCACAGCATGCCAGCAACCGGGCCACGCAAACAAGCAAAGCCTCATCTGAGGGATGCAGGCAGCACACAAAACCATAGAACCGG
This sequence comes from Protobothrops mucrosquamatus, assembly GCF_001527695.2. Lineage (NCBI taxonomy): Eukaryota > Metazoa > Chordata > Lepidosauria > Squamata > Viperidae > Protobothrops > Protobothrops mucrosquamatus. Next base: position 27,340 of record NW_015388506.1, read on the forward strand.
TCCCTGGTGCCCAAAAGGTTGGGGACCACTGTTCTAAACTACCAGAAATCATCACTGAGCCCTTTTATACTAATTCATCTCTGTAATTGTTTCAAATGCTCTACATTGCTATAAGGATCTGCCTCAATTATGTCTCCCAAGAAAGCAGAACTCTTGAAAAAAACATTGTTTCAAAAGGAACTTTTACTAAGAGTTACTGATAGCACTAGAGCAAAGCAAGGTCTAAAGAATTCATGTGCAGAAAGGTTACATCATAATTGCCCATTCAGAACTCCTCCCCCCAGTGTCCAACCATCTGATTGAAATCCAGCCAATCCACAGGTGCTAGGCTGTTTTGAGTCCCTGGTGATTTAGCGCCCATCTCAAGGTCTCTCTCGCTTTTGTTTCCCAATGGTACCAGGCTTTGTTGCTGGGAGATAAGGCAGATGTTTTGAGGCCACATTCCTTTCCCATGAAGGGAGGACATTTCAGAAAGAACAGAGCACAGCAAAGCAAATACATTCCCCAGTCAAGCAGCCCCCCTCCCACCAAAATGGCAGCCCCCCAAAACTACACAGGCAAAGAAATAATAAGCAGGCAAATTCAACGTACACTGGGTACGTTGGGGGAGGTTTGACAATTGCACCTGCATATAGCCATTACACTATTCTCTATGCATACCCATGGGATCTGCTGAGCTCCTAAACTGTCAGAACATTGTTTGAGCCACTCAAAGGTGATCAGACTCTAGGCTTGCCCCATCTGCAATCCAACAAGCCTATTGTCAATCCATCAGTCATGAATGCTGGGTCTTGACAAGTCCCATGATTTTGCAGAGCCAGTTCAGCATCCAGATCTGTAGGTTTATTACTTTCCTGGCAGGTGAGATTATCAACTGTTTCCCACAGCTCCTGTTACTTGCCCTTTTGCAGTGACATTACTCATTACTTCCCTCTGACGTCAATTCAGGACAGCAGGAGGGAAAGATTAATATACCTGTGTTTAAATTTTCTGAATATTGAAAATGATGGACTGGCAAGCAGATTATGGTATATGGGAGAAGGTTTAAAATAACGTATCTTTGATACATCACCATTACCTTCATCATAATAGAGATATATAACAAATTAAGAAGGAAATCATTTTGAACCAATGTCCTTCTGGATTTATGAAATATTGAGGAAATTTTCTTCTAATGATATCTCTACCACTTGGGAAATATTCCTATGGTATGTAATATTATAAGGGATGGGGAACTATAAATTTGACTCTACTGGTTGCAAGAAGATTGTGAGTTGCTCCTTTAACTATTTTTATTTTCTCCTATTTTTCTTTTCCTTTTCCTTTTTGCATTTCTTTTCTTTCCTATTCTTTTTTCTGATTTCTGTTGTATTTTAACACTGTAGAACTCTTTAATATTTTTTTTAAAGAAGAGGAAATATGCTTGTGGTCTGAAGTAACATGACAGAAGTATATATTGTAACAAGCATATGTAACATCATAAAGAGCTACAATGCTGTACTTAAAAGGAGTCTAGGGATCATCTGACTGAATGGGGATGGAAGTGTTCCTCATCACAGTTCCCTTGTTAATGCTAAACTACAAATGAAGGCAACCGTATCTCAAATTGTTTGAATTGTACAACCCATTCCTAAGGAGATTGAATTCACATTGTTGTGAATCTTGCAACCTGTACAGCGCCCAGTGGAAATTTGAATGTTGACTCCTTATCTAAAGTTTGTCTCTACGAGTAGAGTAACATACACACATACAAGCAACACAAACATACACATCTTACCCAGAGGAACATATTTTGCTGCCTTTGACAGATTGGAGAAATATATATATATATTGCAATAGAAAAATGTACTTCATTCACAGTTTTCATCTGAGAAATTACTTTCTGCAGCCAAAAAAATCTCATCTCATGCAGAGAAACATGCTTTTTGCTTTTGATATATTGAGATAAACAATATTTTGCAACAGAACAATGTACATCATTCACAGTTTTCATCTGAAAAATTATATTTTGCAGCCAACACACTTATTTTATAAAGCGATTGGAATGTTTTGTTTGAACTCCTTAAATGAATCTTTATATTAAAAGATATTGCCAGATACAAAATGGGTGGCATCAGATAGCCAAGAAACACACATTGCAGTATCTGAAAATCCCATAGAGAAGTTTCAGTGGCAGGTAACTGAAGAGAAGCAACCATTCAGTAGATTTTTAAAATTGAGCCCAAAGTTTCTGTTGCTAAGCCAGACTTTTGTTGTGAGTTTTGTCCCATTTTACAACCTTTCTTGCCACAGTTGTTAAGCATATTACTGCAGTTATTAAGTTAGTAACATGGTTGTTAAGTGAATCTGGCTTCCTCATTGAGTTTGCTTGTCAGAAGGTCGCAAAAGGTGATCACATGACTCTGGGACACTGCAACTGTCATAAATATGAATCACTTGCCAAGCATCTGAATTTTGATCATGTGACCATGGGGAGGCTGCAACGGTCGTGTGAAATATGGTCACGTCACTTTTTTCAAAGCCTTTGTAACTTTGAAAAGTCACTAAATGAGCTGTTGTAAATCGAGAACTACCTGCATTGCATTTCACAAACAATTATGTTTGAAATTCTGCATTGAACATTCTACTGCTTTAGAACCATGGTAGGAATTTAAGCAAGGAGCAGATCCAGTGGTGGGATTCAGCTGGTTCACACCAGTTCGGCAGAACCAGTAGCTAGGTTTTTGTTGTCCAGGCGCAGAATGGACTTCCAGAAGCGGCATCCACACAGAGAACCGGTTGTTCACATATTTTAATCCCACTACTGAGCAGATCCCATATTACTTTCTGTTCAAACTGTAGAAGAGCTGCACACAGTACAGTATTTTAAAATCTTGGAAGTACAGCAACACAGTTAGATATGGTGTAGGGGGTACAGTGCCTTTAGGAGGTGTCCATGGCATTTTATTTTATATAAAGTGCTTAACTCTCACTGAAGTGCTCAACACATGACTGGCCAAACTGCTTCAAGCTGTCACTAGGATTTTACACCCCTGAGTAGTCCTTCATGGAAATATCTCTAGGTCAGTTTTTCCCAGACCGTGAGGTGTGCCTCCCTTGGAGAGATGCAGACAGAGTCCTGGGGAAGGGCGAAGACACATTTAGATTTTTAAATTGCTCCAATAAATCCACCTTTCCCCAAAATTCCATTGCATTGATTTCATTGTTCATTTGTGTTCATTTTAGTATTTGGATTTTGAGGGGAGATATGTACATTAAGATGGCATTAAAGGAAGAAGACCTAGAAGACCTCCAGAGACCCTTCCAATTCTATTATTCTGTTATTCTGGATGCAGAAGTAGCCTCTTCTAGATCCCAGAAGAAGGCAGTTGCAGACTCGTGTTCACATGTGTTCTGAGCTGCCTTTTCTGCATCAAAACTGAAGCACTGAACAGTCCTAATATACAGTATGTATATGTGTCATATAATGTTATATATATAAATATACTGCTCAGAAAAATAAAGGGAACACATCCTATAAGAAATCCTATAGGATGTGTTCCCTTTATTTTTTTGAGCAGTATATATATATAATTTATGATAAAACATAACATTAAAAAGAAAGTTAAGGCATTTAAGGTTGAAGGGACACTGTGCCAAGAAGTTGCAGAAAGAAATATGTTTCTACTAGGGAAACTTATAATATAATGCTTCTACTACTTGCTTATAATTGAAGTCTAATGTATCCTTTTAGTGATGTTGTGTTTCTAAACAGGAGACATGCCTTATCCATGAAAATGGTAAGGAGGAAAGTTAGGGAAGATTTCCTCAGACTTATATTCAAATTGGAGTTCATAAAAGGTAAAGGTTGTGGGCTGTTGCTATTTAAAAAAAAGTTGTTGTAGAAGTATAATAGAATTAAATATATATTTGGCCAATTAAATTTGTTCCCCTGAGCAGTACATTAATAATATATGAGGGTTATTTGGGTTTTTGTTTGCTTTAATTCTTCATTGTTGTTATACCTACAGTAGCTTTTGCTTCAGTAGAATTTCCCCACAAGTTATTACTTTTTCTCCTTGCTAAAATAACTATGTGGGTGATATTTACAAATAAGTCTACAGGCAGAATGGTATTGCTTTGTTGTGCACTGACATCACTAAGAGCAAAAGGAATCAAATGGGAAACATCAAAGGAATTAAATTTAATGGAATTACTGAATATTTTCATCAATGCTAAAAACTGATAGATGAGAGTGATTTTGTGGATTATGCAGAAGTGAAAAAGGTATTTCTTATAGATATAAATATTTTATACCAACAAAATATTTTATACCAACAAAATATTTTATAACAACAAAAAACACTTTGTTTTTTTAAAACTAGAAAGGCAGCAAAACCTATAATATACAAGATGTAACAACAAAATTAAAGAATGCAAAAACTTTGTTTTTGCTTTGTTGATGGAAAAATCTTCATCAGGGTCCAGTCCAAGCCGGGAATAAACAACATGGCGACTGCTTTAGAAAGAAGGTTATAGTTGACAGAAAGATGGTTCTGGAAAAAAAACCTGACCACATGTAGTAGGGAGTGTTTTTTTATACCTTCTTGGGCTTTTGTTTGGAGTTGTTCCTGTGGCATGAACTTTGACCTGAGTGTGAGGGTGCCTTTCTGGTATTCTGATTGTGGTGGGTTAATCCTATTATGTCACAAAGGTCATATCCTGATTCCCTGGGGCTGTGGCTGATGACTGTTGGATTTTTTGATATGAGGAATTGTTGATTCTAGGGATCTTTCTTTCTAATCCAAGCTTCCTGATTCCAATCTTTCTGACAAGATTATCACATCTGCATTTCTGCAGACCTGGTTTCTGTTTGGGGCGGAGAGACTTGGGGGGGCGGAGGTGTTGGTTTCTGCCTTTAAAATCCTTTGGGGATATATATTCTACCTTTGGGGAAATATATACTGCCTTTTTAATATTTCCCAAAATATTTCTTTCTGTGGATTCTTCCCACAGCTTTATGTGGTTATTTATTTATTTATTCATTTGATTTCTATAAAGCTTTGCTTTAACATCATAATAATCTTAGTGTATTAAGAAATCCAAAAGATTTATTCTTGAATTGAAAACAGCAAAAAATATCCTAATATTGATAGATAGTTTTTAGACTATTAATAGAATAGAGAAGCATGCTTTTAGGGGGGGGGAGTAAACGCAAATAGATTGTCAATTTTTTTCTTGAAAGAGAGAAAGCGATTTGGAAGAAATTAGAAAAAAAGAAAGAAGAATAAGAATGAATATAAAAGAAAAAAGAGGAATGAAGGAAGGAAGATAGATATGTATTAAAAAGGGGAAGGAATAAAGTAGTACTACCTTGCAAAGAATAAAAAGTAACAGTTGTATCCCTTCCCATAAGCTGTCTTCCTAAAATGGGATCCTCCTCAACCTCAGTTTTCAAGATTACCCAAAAAACTACTATTTAGTAGGTGGACAGATACCTGAACTACTGTTGATTAAATGTTCTTTTAAAGTTGTATATGCGCCCAAACAGATTTCAGCATGGGCTGCCTAATTTTATCTTCCTTCTTTTCTTTAATGGCAGTTTCCTGACTTTGAAGAATACCTACCTTTACCATTTGGCCAAGTAAAAACTCTTGTACAAGCATCTTTTTGTTTGGTGAATGGGAAGCAATTTAGTGTCATCAAAACTAATGTCCTTAGTTTTGCCTTCATGATTTTGAACACTTTTTATAGATTTTATTGCTTGTTAATCCTCCTATTATTAATGTTTCCCAGACTTGCTCATTTTGTAATATTGGAAGATAAGATTGAGGCCAGTACTATAAAATGATTTTTTTTAAAACTCCCGTGATCACAAAATCTATTTCTCCAAAGTATTTTGGCATAGGCTGTTCCTTTTACAACACTATTCTATACCAACTCACTCCCTCAAAATGATCTGTCTGCATTGTCACTGCAGTTTTTGATTTATTTAAATTGCTCAGAAATGAAATGCAGAAGCATCTAATCCAGTGGTGGGATTCAAATATGTGAACAACCAGTTCTCTGTGTGGATGCTGCTTCTGGAAGTCCATTCTGGGCCTGGATAACAAAAAATTAGCTACCGGTTCTGCCAAAATGGTGCGAACTGGCTGAATCCCACCACTGATCTAATCTTATACTTTAATATAACTCCAAAGAAGCACTGAAGTTTTTATTTTGGCGTTCTTCTCTATTCAAAGAAGATACATTGTGATACTAGTTTAAAAAGAAATGTTTTAAACTAAATCATAATTCTTGTCTCCATCTGCCATAATCAAGAGTAGTAGCAGCAGCAGCAGCAGTAGCCTATTGCTCTTCTGGATATTTTAGATAAATGGTGTTTTGTTAAATGTTTAATTTTTTCCCCCTTATCTGGCTGACATAGATGAAATGTGTACTTCTGGGAACTGAGAAAAGAACTTTTAAGTAAGAATAATGTCTTCTGAATCTTAAAATACTTTCTTCTCCTGATTGCGCATGCACATATAATGAATTCATGAATGTGATGGATGGTATAACATCTGGCTGCTGAAGGTTACCTTCAATATGCTTGAAGGGGAAAAAGTTGGGCATAGAATGGTCACATTTATTCAGCTGCCGGATGAAATAGAAGCTAAAATAAGAACTTCACATGGTTACTGGCTTTCAAACATTAATGCTCAGCTCTGATATTGTTTATTCTGGTTTCTTATCTAAAATACAATTGTTTGGGTTTAAATACCGTACTAAACCACAAGCCATGGACTATGACAAACAGTGACCAAGTTCCCAAAATACACTAAGCCAAAACCAAGCAAGCCATCTTATGGTTCAGTTTAATGTGTAAATCTAACCAGTTTTTAGAAACATGAAGTAGTTAGTTCACCATTTAAGAGTTATGAAGAATTCCTAATCTGAAGAGAGAGAGAGGGAAAACCACATATGGGTAAGTTTTGCAAATTAATTGGGTAAATAAAAGATTTCAAAAGGCATGGTGTGGAAATCTGCTGTGAAAACATTTGTTTCACTATTAAATGAACAAGCTAATGGGAATTCATTATCAAAAGTTGTCAGATGTGTCTAATACAAGGTTTTGTTCCTCTTTTTACATTGTTATTATTATTATTCTGTATTGTTTCCGCCAGACTTCACATCTAGGCTAGGCAATAAAACTAGGCAGTAAATTTCAGATTTCCAGACACTTAATCCTTAATTCAGTTCTCTGTACTGGTGGCAGATTTGGCAGAAGATTCCCAGACATGACTCAGCTAGCTGAAAATCTTAATGGCACAGATGCATGAGGTCTTGACACAATTGTCCAGTTCCCACTGCAGAGAAAATAATTCACAGCCTTTATATGTTTAGATTCCTGTGATTAAACTTTATGATTATTCCTTTCCCCTTTCTGCGCTACTTGGCAGTTCGATGGCCTTCAGTGGCTGCCCTACATTCAGATAATGGTCTCTCTAGCTTGGGAAGTTTTGTTCCCCAACTCATCACCTTCAACCTATTGCTTGTACACACAAGTTTCATCTTAGGGGCTGCTTATAAGCAAGTATGGCCCTGCCATATAAGGGTTGTAAAGGCAATGTTATCATCTAGGATAGTATGTACAGTGTATTTGAGTAACTTAGAGAGTTTGGAACTGTTATTTTCTCTTCTTGATCTATTTATAGTATATCATTCTTTTTTGAGAATAGTAATGGCAATAGCACTTATATACCACTCCATAGTGCTATACATCATTCTTTGAGCAGTTTACAATGTCAGCATATTGCCCCCAACTATCTGGGTCCTCATTTTACCAACCTCGGAAGAATGGAAGATTGAGTCAACCTTAGGCGCCTTCAAGATCAAACTCCAGACTGTGGGCAGAGTTAGCCTACAGCACTGCATTCTAACATTGCGCCACTAAGGCTCAGAATCAATATGACTCTGTTGATCTATTTTTTTAATATATTTATTTTTTTTAACTTCATTGGACATGTGTTTGACTTAAGGGAATACTTGATTTACATCTCTTAGCTGTTTGTATGGAAAGGTATAATAAGTTATACTAAGGTTTGGCTGTAATCAATGCATGTTGCAATGTGTTCTGAATAAAAACGGGAAGTTGTATATCTTTCCAATGACTTTATATCTAAGATCTATTATGTAATTTCCTTATATATCTATTGTTTAGCTACCCTTTCAGGCTGTTGTCAGGATAAAAGTTACTTAATTCATGCTGGAACTTTGTGGCCCATAGAATTCAGATAATGAATGTCATCAGTGAATGTTAAGAAGATATTCTAACTATCAAGGTACTGGCAAATTAGACTATCCTATTTATGGTTATTGTTCTGCTGTTGATTTAGATGTGTTTTCCACAAATGTATAATATTTCTGAATTCAAAAAGGGCAAAATGTGATTGTCCAATGTCTTGTTTCATTTATACTTTTGTATTGTGATCCATTTTTTGGGTGAAGTTGGTAGTGATGCTAATAACAATGTTTCATATTTTAAATATAGAAGACTTCTGTAAAATGATTTCCCCAATTTCAACATAAATGTAATCAATAAGGAAGGACTTGTCTTAAAATAAAAAGCAAAATTACTGATCTAGTCTTTTTGAAATTTGTGGGATTTCAAATTTAGTAGGCCATTATCAAGAAGAATATTGTTTTTAAGAATCTTAAAATCAAATATTATTGATTCCATGTGTAAGTATGATGAAACTGTAAAGCTACTGAAAATGTACACAGTGGACATGTTTTACTGTGTTCAGTGAATTATCCCCTAATAAGTGGCCAGGGGTGCATCTTTAAGTTTTTCTGTTTTGGAGTTGCAGTATTTCAAGAACAAAAATTATGCACTATAGGCAACATTCTTCCAAGAAAAATATTTTGCTTTCGCTCAGAGCTGAAGAAGCTTCTTGGTTGAGAAGCGAAATGTCTTCAAAGAAAAACAAGAAAGTCCAGTTACCTCTTGAAAAAGCACCTTTGTAACAACCTGGGTGGGCAGGACCTGGGGAGTGAGTGAGGCGGGGGGGGGGCTCACCCCGTCTCGCAGAGCCAGACTCAAACTGCTGAAGTGCACACCATTTGTGGCTGGCAGTTCCAGCATCATTAAGCCGTTCCACCATCACTTCCCCAGTGAATCACGTCAGACAGCATGAAAGAGCAGCCTGGGGTTACATGCATTGTGGCTTGGGGAAAATATAGTTTCATAGTTGCTTAATTTCAAGTAACATAATGACTTGGCCTGATCAGTCTACTCCTGCAGTGTCATCTTTGGTAGCTGAATACAGGAGAACAAAAACTCATTTATGAACTTTGTTATAAAAAGATCATGAGAGCTGTTCTCCAACATAGTATCCAGTGGTGGGATTCAGCCAGTTTGCACCACTTCAGCAGAACCGGTAGCTAATTTTTTGTTGCCCAGGCCCAGAATGGACTTCTGGAAGCGGCATCCACACAGAGAACTGGTTGTTCACATATTTGAATCCAACCACTGACAGTATACCTTCATTTGCAAACAGATTACAACTCTGCTGAAAATATGGGCCAATATCTGTATGAATTAGCTCTGATTGTACTAGGTGGCAGTCTGAGCTTGGAACTGTTTGTCCAGTCAGTAGCTATCAAAGAAGGCACAATGTCTGCCTTCAAGATCAAATGACAGGTATAAACTTCAGCATATATTCTCTTTCCTGCTGGCTTAAGAATTCTGGGAGTTGAAGTCCACAAGTCATAAAAGAGCCAAACTTGCCTACCCCTGCACTAGGTCATCAGGTGATTTTGCATTTTTTTTTAAGCTCAGCATGTTTATGAATTATGGAGCATCACTCAGCTTGTTTGTGAATTCAGGCAATTATGGTTTGTTCGGAAGATCATGTTAGACAAGCCATGTTTTATAAATAAAAAGATGCTGTGTATAACATGTTGTATAACATGTAAAATATTATAAAGTTACCAGCAGTGAAGAGATACTCCCGTAGAAGAAAACAGAGAGAGTAAATGGCCTTACCAGTCCCAGTTCATGTATTGTTATATGAGATAATGACAGACAAATGGGTGATTCATTAGTGAAGAAAAGACAGGATATGATCTACAAGATCAAAAACTCAATGATTCCCTTGAAGGTCCTCAAGGATGGAATATCTAATCTATACTGACCTGGACCTGGTACACACAAAAAAAATCCTTACATTTTAATAAATAAATGGTATTCTCATTACCCTGACTGATGTTAGCCAGCACAGTTTTGATGAGGCAATCAGTTAGCCATTTTTGCTCTCCCAAACATCATTTATAGATGCACTGTTCATAAATTAGAAACTTTCAGGGCTACTGAAGCACTATTTATTGCAGTATTTAGCCCTTTGCTTCATTTTTCAAAGTTATTTCCTGCTTTTATTTTAGCTTCTACTTTTTAAAGTTTGTTTTTATTTAATGTTATGATTGTTTTGCATTGATATATTATTGTTTATTTATATATAATTCCTATAAACTGCTTTATTTTTGATAAAGAGGCGTGATATGAGTAAATTGAATAATACATGTAGTAATAGAGGATCTTAGAAATCATAGCATTTATAAGTGAGAGCCAGTTTAGTGTACTAGTTAAAGGCAACAGGATATAAACTGAGAGACTGTGAATTCTAGCCCCGCCTAAGGCACAAAGTCAGATGACTTTGGACCAGTCTGTCAGGTCCCCAAACCCTTATTCTTTACCTTGCATATATGCTCTACTTTTGGGACCTGCCATTCTGCTGGGGGGAGAGGGAACTTTGCATTAGCTTGAGATAACTTTCGCTTTCTACTCTCTCCTCCTGCCTCCATCCCTTTGAGAAAGGAATGTGTCTCCCTTATCAGGGAGACGGTTACAGAGAAATGAAACTGGAGAAGACCTTTAGATGCGCCCCAACTGTGTCAGTTACCCGTTCTCCAAACCACCTGTGGATTGGCTGGATTTCAAATGGACATTATGACTTTGGTGCGAGGAGGAATATTGCTTGCTTAATTATACTGTTACGGATCTCGCCTTGACTTCCCTACTGTCACTGACCCCTAATAAAAGTATCCTTTTGAGACAATGCCTATTTCAAGAGTTCTGCTTTCTTGGGTGGTTAGTTGAAGTGGGTCAACTTGCACAATCCCTCTCTCTCTCAGACCTAGGAAGAAGGCAATGGCAAGCCAATTACAAAAACTTGCCAAGAAAACTGCAGAAGGAGCATTAACATACCCAATTTAACTTATTTGTTAAATAATTTACAGTCATAGACCTAAATAAAGAAGATGATATTAAAGTACAAAATATCCAAGGTAACAATGGAATATAAGTGATGGGCTGTCTGTCAAAACAAAGCAAGATTATGGCATACACTTGAAAGGAGATCAGGAAGCCTGTAATTGGGGAGTTTGTCTGGCAAGAACAAAGAATGCTTATTTACAGGAAATATGCACCTGTAAAACTTTTAACAATTCTGTGTGATCAAAAAGCTGATAAAAGTAACAAAAGACTTAGGCATCTTGCAAGCTCAGCTAGAAGCTAGGAATAGAGATGGCCAGGAGCAAATAGTATGTGTATTAGATAACTCCTGAAGCATTCATTACCCAAGGCTTAGGAATAGGGAATGCTAGAGACCAATAGAATAATTGTTAGATTATTATTGAAATGTTTATTAGATGATATTTCTTATATATCCCACCTTATCCCGCCTTCTAATTCAGAGAAAATGTATAAAACTTTATTAATTCTGTGGTTTGAGGTTCCTTGGCATTTTAGCCAGGATTCCTTTTCTTGGAGTGCTTCAATAAAAGACAACAAAACCTGCACCTCGTGTCTGGTATTCTTCATCGGCCTCAGCACCAGGCTCAGACCCGAATTGGGGACAACATGAGCACGCAGGTATTGTGTTCAAACCCAACTGTTTCTGATCTCCAATGTTATGGCAGAATTTGGCCATCTTAATAGACTGTTTAGTAGGACGTACACCATTGCCTGATGGGACCAGTCCATGTAATTTGTTATTAGAGGAAAGAATAACACAAGTGTGTGAGAGAGGGCATTTCAAAGTACATGTGTGACCATCTCAATTTCAGAGTCTCAACTTAAGTCACCACGATGTAAAAAAAGATGTTGAAACTCTAGAAAGAGTACAGAGAAGAGCAACAAAGATGATTAGGGGACTGGTGGCTAAAACATATAAGGAACGGTTGCTGGAATTGGGTATGTCTAGTTTAACAAAGAGAAGGACGAGGGGGGACATGATAGCAGTGTTCCAATATCTNCCTAGAACTAAGGAGAAACTTCCTGACAGTTAGAACAATTAACCAGTGGAACAACCTGCCTCCAGAAGCGGTGAATGCACCAACACTGGAAGTTTTTAAGAAGAAACTGGACAGCCATTTGTCCAAAATGGTATAGGGTTTCCTGCCTGAGCAGGAGGTTGGACTAGATGACCTCCAAGGTCCCTTCCAACTTTATCATCATTATTATTATTAAGTATTCTCAATAGGGGATATTGAAACTCCTGGTCAAAACCTTTGAGAGGAAAGTATCTAAGAGTGGCAGTGTGAATGGCCTCCAATGTATATAGTATATAGTAAGTAGTTCAGCATACATTTCTGAGAAACTTGTTTTGAGTTCCATATTCTATCACAAATGCACTCCTCAACTAAGAACATGGACATGCTATGACAATTAAAGTACCAGCTCAAACAAATCTATGGAGACAAGTCTGTATTTTGACTTGCATTGGCGGAAGTGAAGGCAATAATATCTGATCTGATCTGCTTTGATTTCTCTCCTCAATATCTATTTACACCGAGCTTAGACAAAACCTGGACCGTAGTCAAACTGAGAATTCTGACCTTAATGTACAGAAGGATAGATTTAATGAATTCATGTATCCACTTTTTCTATCTTCCAATACTATTGCCTAGAGCTGGGATATTAGATTATACTCATGGTTTGGATATAAATTTGTAAAGAAAGATCAAATACCAGAGTTACTCTGATTTCAACTAAAAAGCGAGTATATGAGAATATGTACATAATTCCTGACACAGATCATAATCCAAAGATTTATCTTTAGGCAAAAATAAGAACTGTATATGAGGTTTTGACTACCAGAGGAATTGGAGACTTCTCATGTTAAACATTTTTGTCATTACAAAAAGAACTATAAGGTTTCCAGTCTTGGTTACTTACTTGTTCTTGTGGTTCTCTTAAAGTTGTTAAAACTCCTTATTTTAACATGTAGATAAGGTTGAGGCTTGTCATTATGGGTCTTTACTCCATAGCGTCCCACAAATGATACAATCTTTCTCTTGATGACCATTGGATTCAGTTATATGAAGAGACAGTTCTCATGTAAGTTTTGGAGAGTGGGGGCCTAAATTGATGAAGGATTAGTGAAACAGGTTTAGTAATTTGAACAGAAAGTTAATTTTCCGGAAGTACATGAGTTAGACAGAAAACCATCTACAGCTCATCCCATCGGGAGGGGAATCAAGAGGAGAGTTTTCCCATGTGTGAAACGGGTAGAAGATAAGATGCTGAGATGCTAAGATCAGGCAAATTAAGATATAAAGAGGGGACACAGAGGAAATTTCTAGCTTTTTCTTTCCTGCCTTTTGTGACTAGTAGGTTGTAATGGTGCTGGGAGACAGTGCATCTGAAGACGCACACTTTCAAAAATAAGAAGGGCTCGGTGCTATTGTGTCATGAGGAATTGCTCTCATTTGGAGGCAGATAGATTCCAAAAAATCTAAATTGGCATATATCTTTGTATTTTGTAAACTTTACCTTATATATTTATGATTTTTAAACCAAATATCAGCAATTAAGTCCCATGGAAGTTGATCTTTTTAAAATGGTTTTGATATGGTAAACTTATTTTGAGTGCTCCAATGTTCTGTAAATTCAAAATCAGTTATGTATTATGTAACAACATAATTTCACTACATGGAAGTTTAATTTGGCTGTCAAATTAATATCTTGAGGAGAATATTTTAAGTCTTCTATCTTTGATTATATTGGAGTTACTTTTATTTGACATTTCCTGAATGAAATACATGTATATCTCTAGGTTCTATTTTCAGATAAAATGACTGCTTGTATTATAGGATATCCAAATGCAAAATAGAAGGCATCTGATTTTGTTCTTGTTTGTCCCTATTGCTTATCACTACAATCCTTAACATGTCTGCTCAGAATTCCTACCAAAAATCAATGAAATCTAATCCCAGAACATATGCACGACAATATTTTTACTTACTTTAATGAGATTACAAATCCATTCAACCACGATGGAAGGAAGAATTCTGAAATTTAACTCAGTTAGCTTAAAATATATATATGTGCCATCTTTCAACTTGCTCTTATTTCTAGACTTTCAATTCTCCATAGTTTAGTCATACTGAATTATAATAGAAAATTCCTTTAATCCTCCTCCTCTTCTTCTTCCTCCTCTTCCTCCTCCTCTTCCTCCTCTTCCTCTTCCTCCTCCTCCTCCTCCTCCTGCTGTAGCATTGGCGATTCTATTTTAGTAATGTGGGGCAGAAAGAGATATGATTGAAAAAGGAAGAGGTAGATGCATTAAAGAAGATAATGCATCATAAAATTTCTTACCCTTGGCTCTTCAATCTGCTAGCTTATTTCTAGAAAGTCATGCCAAGCCTTATCCAGTCTTGGCATTACTTTGTTGAATATCCGGTCAGTCTCTAATCAAAGAGACACAATTCCTGGTCTCATGACACATGAAAGAATCATCCTAGTTGTGTATTATGGATTTTTTTTTTAGGACGGGAAAGAGAGCTTGTTTGGATAATTTGTTGCCCACCAGGTATTCCAGAAAAATGCTACAGACCTGATGGCAGGAGCTTCTCCCTTTCTTTGGGGGACAGTTCTCAAGGCATGTATTCCATGCTGGATAAATGGATGAAAGCATGGATTCTGCTGATGTACTGGCGGCGGTGTTTAAAATCCCTGGCAATGGGGTTTTTTAAACTACTGTTTCAGACCACAAGGTTTTTTCCCCCTCTGGGTGGACTTCAAGTTAAATCAATCTTTATTGCTGTCATTAACCATCACAAAGCAAATATAACAACTGTAACAACACTTGACATTAAGAATTGTCTGAGCTTTGTTCATGGTGCAACCTGTATTATAGCATAAATTGTAACTAGAATTAAAGCAAGTGCCTTTTCTCATTACAGTCCTAGGAAGAATGTGGAAATTTATTTTTCAGGGTCTTTTTATGCATTTTATAGATAATATCATCATCTTATTGTTATGAAACCTGGACTAGTTAAAGAAGTGGGTGGTATATTGTCATTTTCAAAATAATATAAAATATGTTATAATAATAAATGCCTCTTTCATTGCTTCTGGAGTCTGGAGAATCAACACAATAAATTACAACATCGTACTGTATCTCAAAGGTCAGATAGTAAGATTCTTTTAAAGCTGCCATTTTATACATGAAAGTATATTATTCTATTCTGTACATACTTTTACTAGCTAATAATTACCAGTTTTTATTCTGGAGCTTCTGAATATTTCTTGCTTAGAAGGAGAGTTATTACATTACATTTAATTAATCTTGCCATTGTGAGACCAATCATGACTGGTGTGAAAATGTTCACAGCTATTGTTACAGCTAATAGGAACTTGGAAGGCACAAAACAGAATACAATACTCTTGCACTGATACTTTTTTCTCTGCTGTTCTGCAGATTCAGAAAGTTACTTCATATTTAGGTACAAATAACGGCAGTAGTTGTTGTCTTCTAAAAAGAAGGTTGCTGGTTCCAAATTCAGCAAAGCCCTTTTTTAAATTACTGTTTTTCTTCTCCTGAGCTTCTTAGTGTTCCCTATGTTGCTGTTTTTTAATGCAGCCCCGGCAGAGCATCTTTTCATTGTTTTTGAAATCAATTCAGGTAAAATGGTTTCACCATCTATCAATAAGACTTATGGAGTAGAGATGAAACTTTTCTGCCATAGGTGACGGAAAAAGTGATGATGTGACATATTGTTGGACCTCTTAAAAAAAAGTAAAAAATAGAAAACTTGGGGAAAGAAAAAATAAAAATGCAAATTCTGTCCATTTTCAATCAAACTTTTATTTACAAAGTATTCTAAACATAATAGCATTCATTGTAAAAGGCTGCCATAGAAGTTATTAGAGACTATGGTTAATAATGACTCAAGTAAAGGGGTGTTCCTTTGTCTGCAAAGCAGCCAATGAACTGATGAGATTAGTGTGCAACCAACTAAAGCATGCTTTCCAAAATGAATACACACCTTCAAGACATAACATAAAAAAGTGTACTTTGGAGGTTAAGTAGTGTCAGCCCTCCCAGGTAAACTAGACTGGAAACACAATGATGACCTAATTCAATTTTATTGCAAGGCTATATTGACAGAATCTTGTAATTCTGATTCTACAAACTTCCTGCCACCACTTTTAACTGTTTGATTTATTAGGGGAGGTATTTCCTAAGTTTCGGTCTTTGACTATTAAGTCCTTGGGGGTTATAAATAATAATAATAATAATAATAATAATAATAATAATGATGATGATGATGATGATGATGATGATGATGATGATGATGATGATGATGATGATGATGATGATGATGATGATGATGATAGAAAGGACCTTGGAGGTCATCTAGTCCAATCCCCTGCTCAGGCAGGAAACCCTATACTATTTCAGACAAATAGCTGTCCAATCTCTTCTTAAAGACTTCCAGTGTTGGAGTATTTACAGCTTCTGGAGGCAGGTTGTTCCACTGATTAATTGTTGTAACTGTCAGGAAGTTTCTCCTTAGTTCTAGGTTGCTTCTCTCTTTGGTTAATTTCCATCCGTTGCTTCTTGTCTTGCCTTCAGGAGCTTTGGAGAATAGCTTGACTTTCTTTGTGGCAACCTCTAAGATATTGGAACACTGCTATCATGTCACCCCTCATCCTTCTCTTCATTAAACTAGACATACCCAATTCCAGCAGCCGTTCCTTATATGCTTTAGCCTCCAGTCCCCTAATCATCTTTGTTGCTCTTCTCTGTACTCTTTCTAGAGTCCCAGCATCTTTTTTACATTGTGGTGACCAAAACTGAATGCAGTATTCAAAGTGTGGCCTTACCAAGGCATTGTAAAGTGGTATTAACACTTCACGTGATCTTGATTCTATCCCTCTATTAATGCAACCTAGCACTATGTTGACTTTTTTGGCAGCCGCAGCACACTGCTGGCTCATATTTAAGTGATTGTCCACTAGGACTCTGAGATCCCTCTCACAGTTACTACTACTGAGCAAGGTACCTCCTAAACTATACCTGTGTATTTGGTTTTTCTTGCCTACATGTAGAACCTTACTTTTTTCACCACTGAATTTCATTTTGTTAGATAGTGCCCAATGTTCAAATCTGTCAAGATCCTTCTGTATCTTAAGCCTATCTTCTGGAGTGTTGGCTATTCCTGCCAGCTTGGTGTCGTCTGCAAATTTGATGAGTTCCCCATCTATCCCCTCATCCAAATCATTGATGAAGAGGTTGAAGAGCACTGGGCCCAGAACAGAGCCCAGGTTCCTTCTTCTCTTGTTGATTGTTTCCTGAGCAGCATCTATTTCCCACATCTCCCCATGTCATCCACTCATTCCATAACAAGTAGAAAAATGTACCTGAGATCACTTTGGTGAGGAGTGCAGAATTAATAAAAGGTAATGTTGTCCATTCTATCATTCAGAAACAATTGATGGCCTATTCTGAGAAGAAGTAGTCAGGCAGTGTGGGTATATGCCTATAGAGTACCAGAGGCCTTTTACCTGACTCTCCTTATTACAACCACCCATCAATTTTTAAGTATGCCCCAAATATTTTATGAAGAGATATGAAAGATGATTATTCCAGGTTTGGGATGTCAGCATCTAGTGTTAATTGATGTCATGGTCCAAAACTCAGACTGTAACTCTGAAGATGATACTCTAGTCTAGCTGAACTGTAGAATGCTGGCCTCAGGAGACACCAAGCCAGGAATTACCCGAGGCTGATCAAACACGGGCACCATAGAATAGCTGGAGCAGTCAGATGATGACATATGGCCTCCCAGCCCTAGGAGAGTAGCACTGAGAGCAGAACAAAAATGCTCAATAAGGCTCCTTGCTAAACAAGGAAGTAACTCTTAAGTAAAGAGAGATGGTTATAGCCTGATTTAAGAGGCAACCCTTATTCAGATTTCTCCACTGGAAACTGTCTGATTTCCTGCTCTGCTGCATTGCTCTTGCCCCTGTGGCAAAGCGCCTGCGTTCATGATTTCTGAAACCTTGACCTTTGGACTGACTGGCAAACGTGACTTGGCTTCTGAACTGGATTTGACTTCTGTGTTTCTACTGAAAATGAAACTATCCAGGGAAGCTTTCTTTTCCCAGAAACTCTGTTTTAAATTACATTCCTTTTTTAAAATCTGCCATTATCTACTGAGCCTTGAGTTAAATTGCTATTTGCATTTAGCAAGTGAATATGTGAGAGTTTGAAATGTGAACTGGGACAATCAGGTACCCCGCTGGAATCTGCATGAAATTCACATATATTGTGGGTTTTTTAAAAAAAAAAAATGTATAAATCTTGCTTCTATTTTCATTGGGATGAGGAAACATGTCTTCTGAGGAACTGTTTATTTAAATGAACTTTTTTATTTTTTAAAAACAATAATACTGAAATAATAGGAGGGATGTGAGGACTCAATATATAAAGTCTTCCAATTCCTTGTAAAATATAAAAGGTTTTTTAATGTTTTAATACCATTTTAATTGCTAAGAACTAAGTAGATTGTGTTCAAGAAGGATAAAAGAGTATCATTTAATTAGGAGATAAAAAAGAAAATCCAGTTATTTACTATTATGTAAAAATGAGGAGCAAGTTAATTAAGAAAAGTGAATACTGAAGAGATAATAGAGGTTCATTTCCTGGTTTCCTTTTTGTACTTATATCACCTACCATCTTTCTTGATTTATATAAGGAGCAAATTCTACATGCAGTGAATCCAAACAGTGGAATTTGGCCATCATCAACTTTGGACTAACAATTTCACTTTGGACACAGTGATGAAATAAAGGAATACTGTGTGATTTCTCTATATCCTTTGTGTATTCTTTACAATAGAAAAATTAATAGCAAGAAGCCAGGCACAGGTATTAAACAGTCAACCACAGAATGGTTCAGCATGGAAAATAAAATATAAACTTAAATGGATAAGACTTAATAGGTTTGGATTTCCTATATGTTAAAAGAGCTAATTTCATATTTTATTATTTCTACTGAAGAATTATACACCCTTGAATTCAAATTGATGCTTATTATACTTGGAGCAATGTTGTCAGGCTCGAAAGACCAGAACTACACATTAAATTGAAATTAAAGTGATTTACAGCTGATGTCTATGCACAGGAAACTAGTCAATTAATGGTTAGCACTATTTTGGCACTAGATAAGGTTAACAGAGTTCAAGAGGGGTTGGACTTAGTCCACTTGTGACAACATAGTGACTCTAGGTTGATTTCTCTTTTGACTTCATTCCCAGGCTTTGCCACTCCTTCTCCTAGAGATATTTAACTCACCATTACATAATAACTCCTTCCCAAAGATATTAGGAAGGGTGTTATCTGTGTGAGTGTAATAGTGAGGCAATTAAATGTCACAGTGCGTTGATTCTGTGACAGCCCATGGGACCCCTGTGGGAAGGCATCTTAGATATAACCAGTTTGAGTGGAAACATTCTTGGAAGATAAATTTGGACATATGAAGGTGAAATGTATGGAATGGACCAAGGAAAGGAGGAAGCTTGATAAAGAAAGATCCAATCTAGAAGTAAGTTTTTTGATGGTAACGAAATTTGAGAATTCCATCCATTTTTTAAAAAAACTGAGAAAAAGAAATCGTGACTGAAACAGGAGAGGTAACTATATAGATATTTTCTACTTTGAAATTATGCCCTTGTCATGTGATTTTCTTTCTTCACTTATAAAAACAAGTGCATTGGAAGATCAGTTTTGCTCTTCTTAATGGATCTTCTGCAGTAAGTACCCCAACCTTTCCCATGAATCTGTGCTCCTTCACCATTGCTCCAGTGCCCACATAACTCCTTCTGGTCAAGCAAACCTCCTTGCTTATATCCCACTGCTGCTTGCAATTCTCTATGCCATATTGTTTAGCCCATGAGTGTCCAACCTTTCAGCTTGGCTGGACTGTATTTAGTGAAGAGGAATTGCCCTGGGCCACATATAAAATCTATAATATAGTTAATGTACTGCATATAAACCACATAATAATGTTACGAGTTTATGATTTTTTGTGGGGCTGCCTTATTAGCTATCCAGGGCTGCATGTAGCCGAAAGGCTGTGGATTGGACACATCTGGTTTAGCCTTTCCCGCAAACATATGGTCAGGACTACAGGGAGAAGAATGAGATAGGATGTTGTAGAAAGGCATCAACATGGAAGAAAGGAAAGAAAATGGCTGGATGCTCTTATCTGCGTTGTGCCAATTGCTTTGAATTAAACAAATCAATTAACACTGGTATGAAACAACAAGAAATAGATTTTACTGTCTTACTATTGTTACATCTTCCTTTCATAAGCTACAGAATTCTGAATGTTTTCTGCCTGAAATCAATAGAGTTAGGCATGATTTCAGTTTCATTTATTCCAATGGAAACACAGTAAAAGTCAATTTGTCAGAATCCAATCTTTTGTTTAATTTTTTTAAAAATACTTAAGATGAACATGGAGTACAATTTCTTAAACACATTTCTTTGAAATAGCCTTGTCCAACCTGGTGCTTTTCAGATATGTTTGTTTGCTTGTTTGTTTGTTTACCAGACTTATACTGAACTACCATAATTTCAAGCCTAGAAATATTGGTGTTTCTAGAAAGCATCAGACTGAGGAAAATTATTTTTAGAAAAATGTCATTTGACAAAATACAGCTGCTCAAGAACATACATTGTAGGAAGATACAAACATGCTTGAACATATATGAGCATTTTAACAGAATAATAGAGTTGGAAGGGACCTTGGATGTTTTCTAGTCCAGCCCCCTGTTGAAGCAGGAGACCCTATACCATTTCCCAACATCTCTCATTATTGCAGGAAAAATGGCATTAGAGCAAGCATTAATGATTTTAGTATTAATGACTCATGGAAACAAAATCTGTTAGGTTTATACTTTTTAATCAAGCATAATATTCAGCCCTTCTGAGAAGTCTGGCATTTAGCTTCTGGTTTGATTGAATTACTAATGAGCACAAAAGAAAATGTTCTTGCATGTGGCAAGGCCTACTATATGTACCAAACAAATTTTGATTGATTACTTTAATATTCCTGGATTACAGTCATAGCAAAAGATGCATTGAAGCTTTGTTATAGAATGATGCAGTAATGGATACAATTATAGTTGAGTGGCTCTTTATGGTCACATAAACTATCTTTGATGTATGTGATGCATCCTATCTTAATGGGTTAAAATGCAATGTGAAATTTGTCACTATGGTACACTGGACAGAAGTGCCTCTGAATGTGACTTGTGCAAACAGCCCCTCTCTATCTAAGTAAAAGAAAAATGTTGGGTTGAAATCAAGAAGAACTTTAAGGGAATGGAACCAAAGAAGAAAGTAGAAAATAGAGACCAGGCTGCTTCATCCCCACATTTAAGTTTACGATTTTCAGAACTCCCAAAACTAACTACAGATAACATTAAACGAGAAAGGAATATCGGCTTCTAAAGATCTATTTTATGGATAGATGCAGATAAATGTATAGTTAGCATTCCATGAAGGTTATTTTTTTTATTTCTGTGTGCTATTCAAGATCTTTATTGCTTCTCTTTATTTTATTTACACAAATTCGGTTATATGTTTAACAGGATCTTAGGCTCTCTGTGCAATAACGTCTGCTATATTATTAGATCTGGCCTAACTTACCTTCTCCTTTATAACATTCAATGGGAGATTCTTTTAAGACAATATCTCAGCAGCAATATATGTTTAGTTTCTCCAACCATGACTGTTTATGCCTGTGACTACAACAACAAAAGCGATAAAACAAAATTTTGCTAATTTTTTCTGTTTTTTTTTTAAAGAAATTATGTATTGCTTGTGAGATGATTTGTCTCCAAAGCAGGAGGCCTGGTTTCTCTAGAGCTGTACCATAAAGTGGGTCTAAAATAGTTGGTCCTAGTATCAGTAGATTTAAGACATTGCTTTTGGGCTAAAAAAAAGAAGAAGAAGAATAAAAGCATCAACAGATGTTAAATTTTGATACAGGAAATCTTGGCTCAAATTCTAACTTAGTAATGGAGTTCCTTAAGAGCTTGGAGACACAAACCATTTCTCATAATGAAGGAATAATTAAACAAAAAATAATTGTAATACATTTGGCTAGCTACTGTGAGAACAGGGTACTGGTACTGTTTACAATATGTTCTAATGTGCAGTTTCTTTTCTATGAAACTGCAACAAATTTAAAAACCATCAAACCCCAATGTGCTATCTTTAAAAATATTTTTTTTGCAGCATTCATACCCCACCTTTGCTGGGAGTTCAAAACACTTTATAGGGGGAATTTCTTGGAAATTTCCTGTAATATTATCCTCACAACAACTCTGTGAATTGGGTTTGGCTGAGAGAATAATCAGCTCAGAATTATCATTGTGCTCTATGGCTGAATGGGAATGTGAAACCAGGTCTCCCCAGCCTATCTCCTGCTTCTACTATATCAGTGGTGGCGAACCTATGGCACAGGTGCCAGAGGCAACACTCAGCTCCCTCTCTGTGGGCATGCGCGCTGTCACCCCAGTCCTAGGCCTTCAGCTGGGTTTTATAAAACCTTTTCGCTTGAGGCCTCCACCGCCGTATGCAAAAAAAAAAAAAGGTTCAATCAATTTCAACTTCTCGCGGGGAAAAAAAAGATCTTGCAAAGTTGGAATTGATTGAACTTTTTAGTCCCACCCAATCTGCCATTACCATCACAGCCATGCCCAGCCAATGGGCTACGCTCAGCCAATGGGCCACACCCAGCCAATGGGCCACACCCACCCAGCACTCGATGATGCATAAGTGGGTTTTGGGTTGCAGTTTGGGCACTCAGTCTCTAAAAGGTTTGCCATCACTGTACTATATCAATGATGGCACACTGACACCATCCCCAACCTATTTGCTGGAGGTAATGAGAGTTGTGCTCTAATGCATTTGGAAAGCACTAAATTGTGTAAAGCTCTTATCAACAATAACAAAAATAAACATGTTGGCGAAAACACTAACAATAACAGATGGGGGAAGAATTCTTATTTCTTTCTTAATATTTTCAATGTGTTATGCATTATACAGAGTAGCAATTTCCTGACATGCAGTGCAATGTATCATACATAAAGTGCAGGGAAGAAAGAAAAATATACGTATCATTGTCATTACGCTCATTTTCCACTATTGTTACTGAACGTGGCAATTGATAACATTCTGTTAGTTCTGTTTAATGCTACATGCTTCCCTATGTGCAGTGGTGGGATTCAAATATGTGAACAACTGGTTCTCTGTGTGGATGCCGCTTTTGGAAGCCCATTCTGGGCCTGGGCAACAAAAATTAGCTACCTGTTCTGCAAAAGTGGTGAGAACTGGCTGAATCACACCACTGCCTATGAGGGTAGAAAGCACAAATGAATAAATCTATTTCAATTAATCTAAAAGCAGCAGGGTGTTTAAGAAAATATTTGATGAAGAAGGTCCTGGTAATCTGCTACTATAGGCTTGCTGTTAAAACATATCTGCTAGAAACTGGAAAAATAATTGCAAATAGGTTCCTACTTAGATGAGAAAGAAAAGCACGTACCAGTAGTAGCACCTTTATCTGTGAATTATGCACTGTAATTCTAATGCAGAATAAAGAATAGCGTAAAGCAGGCCTGTAAAACTTTTTTTTAGGGGAAAAGGTCACATTGATAAATTAAAAATAATTGTGGGCTGCAAAAACAAAACAAAAAAAAATACCTGGTGCACCAATCAACTGTTGGTGGCTAGTGAAGTAGTGGCAACAAAGGAGCATCAGTAAGGAATGAAAGTTTTGGAGGCAAGCAGAAGTAGTGAATTGTTCCTGCTGACAGAGCCATTTAGCGATGAGTTTTCAAAAAAACTGCCAGTGGACTCCATGTTGTGCAGCATTCTGATGTAAAGAATGCTGACCAAAGTTGTTAAAGAAAGTGCAGGTCTTCTTTGAAGTCTACCACATTTTATAAGAGAATGGAGCCTCTCCCATCTTGAGTTGTATTATTTGAAGCTTTTGTGAAGATCCTGTTGGAAAAGCAAGTTAAAAATGGAAGGGAGGGAGGGAGGGAGGGAGGGAGGAAGCTCTCATTTTGCAAAAGCTTGCACAAGTTGATGCAAACTTGTAAATGATCACGAAGGTCTTGGAAGAAATGATTGTACACAGGAAAACACCAACATCTTTCTTTGGTGGGTTTCGGACCCCACCCAGCTCTGCTTCAGAAATCTTACCTCAGTCTGCATTGGGATCAAGAAAGCTTTATTAGCCAGCGAGGCTTAGAATCACTTTTGGGTCACTCCTCAATCTCTCTTCAAGTCTCCAAGCAATCTCCTCCCTCTGAATAGCACAACAGCTCCCTTTTTTGTGTGTCTCTGAGAAAAGTAGGTTATCTCTTCTCCCAGCCTATGTTATCAGCTATATGTATCTCTGCAAGCTCATGACAGGATATCAGACACCCTTTAGCTGCTACATATTGTCACCACCGCCTCTTTTAATCTTCTCCTTTCCTTCTACTGGCTTTATTAATCTCTGTCTTGAAGATAGCAATATCTGGGTCAATTCAATTATCTAGACAGAAAATCAGCAACTTGGTGCTGTTTCCCTGACTGATGTTGAACTACAAAGATGTATGGTGTGTGGTAAAATACTTGTGTGTAAGCCTTCTGTTAGTGCCTTTTATTTTTGTATAACCCAACTCGAGAGCTGGTAATCGGTGATTCGGTGACTTCATGACCCCACAAGTAAACTTTTGAGTTTTCCCACTGTCTGTTTCACAGTGTAAGCCTCTTTCTTTGTGGTGCTGTAGATTCTTTCTCTAGGAAAGAACTTTTCTGAAAGATAAAAATTTAGATGTTACATATCTTCTTCAAACTCTTGCATAACACCAAATCCTCATTAGATGGAACAATATCAAAATAAATGGAAAATTGAAATATGACCTTCTTAACTTTTAACTCTTCAAAGACTTTTTCATATTTAGGAGTCTTGACAAACTTTATTGGGCTCATTTTCTTGTCCTCATCTTTTTCCTTAGTCTTGTTGTGTGGGGTATAGATATCACCTTCTTTGTGAAAGTATTTTTTTAAAAATTAATCAATAAAGTTCTTTGGTTTACTTCTGAATAATTATACAGTTTTCTTTGCTATATTTCTATGATATACTTCCTAACTGAAGTGACAGCCTTTTCCTTCATCTTCTTTATATGTATTTGGTATACACTCAAGATCTTTTAAGAATCACAGATGCAAATGGGTTTTAGTTAGATTGGTGCACACAGGTTATATATACACACACATGCACATTTTTAATTCTAAAATTAATATTACCCTTGGTCTTCAAGATGAGGCAGAATACTAAAACAACAGAATTTAAGATATTGCATTAGCAGTACTTATACAAGTAACCTTATTCTTCATGGCTTTGATGCTAGCCTTAAGAATTTGATACAATTTTTGGTAAATCCAATAGGGAACAAATTGTCAGTTGAAGTCATCAGTATTCAGTATAACACATGGTGCAAATTCTTTCTTTAGCCCATCTTTCTGCAGGATGCAAAGGCTCTTTTTGATGTGCAGTATGGCAGCACTTCTTTTGAAAAGTGGGAATATCAAAAACGGGGCCAGTTTCTATGTGAATTTATGTGACATACGTTCTCAAACGAACCCAGTTCGTTTTGTGAAGCACTGTTCAGCCAACCTTTCTGCTACCATTCCACATTTCTGCATAACCCTTCTGGCCCTGTTGGCGTTCTGTTCTTCACCTTGGCAACAGTAGAGTCTCTTGGGGCAGATAGGCTGCTGTCAGGGGCTCACCATAGAAACAGCCTGCCAAGAGGGAATGCTAACAAAATTTCATCATGTTCCTAATGATGGGAATTCCCAGAAGAATGAAGGAAACAGACAAAGGGAAGAGAAATGATAGCCTAGCTTGAAGCAAATGCTGTTGCAAATCTCATGAGAAATAAGGCAGAACTAGAAGCAACAGATCCTCTGTTTCTGGAGAAGGTATTGTTATAGACTCCCTGCTTCTCAGCCCCGACAAGTCCATTAGGCAAGGATGAGACTGATCATGGGATATGTGGGTTGCCTGTCAATATTATCTTTCATTAAAAATATAACAACAGTAATTATTAGAAATTAGTACTTTGTTAAAAACAGACCCGAAGAAGCTTCCTGCATCAAATTCTAGTGTTTCAGCCATCTTCCACCATCGCAAGCTGGTTTGTCTGCACTCTTCCGAAAATTTGCTTTCCGCCCCCTTCAGTTATTCCGATTATATGGAATTAAGTCTCATGTTCTGCTGTTAGGTTTACGTGTACATAAATCCCACAAATCTAGATATATTTCAGGCCAATGAGAAATTTCCAGATTGTCCTAATATGTCTATTCCAGAGTAAGGTTCTTCTCCCAAAAGATAGCCATATTAGGCTATTTCCCCACTGTTGAGTTAAAGAGCAACTATTTGTCCTTGTGTCAGCACAATACAGATTTGCTATCATCATCACCACCAATTTCTATCCTGCCCCAGTTCTTTCTGCTGCAAGTCCCAACCAAGTGATATTGTCCTGATTTTATGTGGCCATGCCAGCTATTGTGGGCAAAATGACTGAGTGGTTTTCTTTTCTTGCTTTGCAGTGATCTCTGGTCATCCTACGACTAATATCAGAAACACCCACCAATTGGAAAATTGTAAGACAAATGAAGAGGGACTGATATTATGGTGCATTCCAGGACCCTCTCTTGGTTTTCCTTTCCTCCCACATTTCATTTCAGCATCTAACAAGTTCAACATACTGTGAAATAAATATATGGGAAGAAATAGCACTAGAAAAAAGTGAGGCAGAAACTGCCATAATTGAACAAGAAGCAAGGCAACCTAGTGGGGTGGTTGAAACTGGCTGATTGCTGATTGCTCTCTTACTTCACAAGGTATGGGCAGTGGGTGGGGAGGTGAAAAAAAAAGGTGGAAAAAAAGGTAAATAAGTAATAAATAAGCCCAGTTCCATATCTCCATTATTCTCAGGACAGCACAGTAAACAAACCCGGGACTACCACATTTATAGGAAAAGATGCCACATTTACCATTTCAGAATTATATTAATACAAAACATCTTTCTTCTTCCCCACTTAGTAGATATATGTTTCTTTGTTGGAATCATAGAGGTGGAAGAGGCAATTTGGCCTATCAAGCAATGCAAGCATCCAAATTAAAATACCTAAGAGAGATGCCTCCATTTGCACACACCCAATGACCTTGAGCCTGCTCACTCACTGTGTAAGTAATTCCATTCTCAAATTGCTCTTAAGAATTTCTTTTCTAGCATTCAGTTAGAATGTGATTTCACATAATTTGAACCTATTATTCTGTATCCTGTACTCTTGAACAAGAGAGAATTGGTCTTGATATTCCACATAACATTCTTTCAGGAATATGAAGATATTTGTCTGTCTTTCTGTTTGTCTATCATCTATCTATCTATCTATCTATCTATCTATCTATCTATCTATCTATCTATCTATCTATCTATCTATCTATCTATCATCTACCTACCTACCTACCTACCTACCTACCTACCTACCTATCTATCTATCTATCTATCTATCTATCTATCTATCTATCTATCTATCTATCATCGCTTAGTCATCTTTGTTCATGGTTAAATGTAATAATTAGTTCCCATGATTTGGAAATTCTGTTCATGCAGCCTGAAATTACATTTCCCTTCTTTTCACATCACATTGGTGGCCCATATCCAGCTTGCAATTAACCTACTATTCCTAATATACTATTTTTGCAAGTGCTATTACCAAGCGAGGTATTCTCCATACTATATGAGAGGGCGAGAGGAGAAACATTTAATAAAAATGTTGCATTTTCCTGTTTAATTGCATTCAGTTAGTTCCATCTATTTCTTCAGCCTCTCAAGATCATTGACTTTTATCTTCTAGATTATTTTCTATCACATCCAGTTTATGTAACATTTAGCAAATTTGACAAGCTTTGTTTCCACTTATATTTCCAAATCTTTAATGACATATGGAAGAGCAGAGGACCCAAGGCTAAAGTCTTTGATATTCCCTTTGATGCCTCTTTCCTATCCAATGAGCAAACTTTAACAAAGTTTTGCATATGATTGTGGAAAGGGTGGGGTACAAAGTGAAAGATCTTTCAATTCCAATTAAAGAAGAAATGGAAAACCACTCTACCCATCACCCTCAAAGATTATAGGCTCCTGCCTATAGGGAGGGTTACAGAATCTGAAGGTGAGAAGACTTTGTCAGTTCAATTTGATAAAGAAATGGAAATGGAAGGTGGGACATAATGCTCTCTATTTCCCCACATCTGGAGAAAGGGAGGGGAAGAATAAACAGTGAAATGATATAAGGGTTGAAGTTGGCAAGGTGGGAAGTAATGGATTCTCAAGCCAGACAAAACAGTTATGCAAACATGAAAAAGATGAAGATATGACACTAATGATTCAGGCTAGGAAAAATCCACTGGTGGATTCTGGGAGTTGAAGTCCACAAGTCATAAAAGGGTCAAGTTTGAAGACCCCTGTATAAGAGCATGTGTGGCTACAATTGGCTTACAAAATGAAATTATGCAGAGGCATTAGTCTGTTCTTCTGAGATCACTTGTTAGTCCAGCAAACTTGCAGACTGAGAACCTGGATATTGCAACTCCTTCCTTCCCCCAGAATCAAATGGTTTGATTTAGTTTAATAAAAAGGACTAGAGTGTTCCAGTATCTCAGGGGCTGCCACAAAGAAGAGCGTGTGTGTGTGTGTGTGTGTGTGTGTGTGTGTGTGTCAATCTATTGTCCAAGGCACCTGAAAGGCAGAGGAAGAAGAAATGGATGGAAGCTAATTAAGGAGAGAATCACCCTAGAAATAAGGACAACTTTCTTGACAGTTAAAACAATCAATGGAACTGCTTCCTTTCAGAAGTTGTGGGTTCTCCAACACTGGAGGTTTTTAAGAAGAGATTGGACAGCCACTTGTCTGGAATGATATAGGATCTCCTGATTGAGCAGGGAGTTGGACTAGAAGACCTCTAAGTTTCCTTCCAACTCTTGTTATTCTGGTTTCTAAATCTATAATCAGTCCATCTTATTAAACCTAAGCCTGTTTCACCCCATCCAAACTCAGCCTCCGGTCATCGGGACAGCAGCACTTTGATCACATCTTTTCTTGGGGTGGAGATGATGCCCCCAGTAAGAAGGAAAGGGCCAAGTTCTGGAGCATCTTACCTCAGAGTAGAGGTTGTCAAGGCAAAGGGGCTATTATTGACATCTCAAGGCAAATCTATGATCACATAATGCTGTTGATGAGCACCTGACTACAGCAAAAGCAGGGTAATCCTGCTGTCCTCTCCAGTTCGGATTAAATCACCCTTATCTGTAACGTTACAGTATTTTTCCTCTTACTGAGACCGTTCAAGGACAGCCTCAAGGTAGGCATAATCTGTTAAGTTTTTATGTTTTATGATCTTACAGAGAATTCCAGCGAACGCAGTGACTTGAAACAGGGGCAGTAAAAGTCAGGAGGGGGATCGGCCTTATTTCCGGCCAGTGGAGTTTTCTGCGGATTCAAGAATGGGGGGGAGAGGATTGCAAGTGAGCAGTTTGGCAAGGCCCTCAACTTAACAAAGTCCCATTCGAGTCCATCGCTCGGCGCTCAGCCTGCCTCTTCCCAGGGCTGCCCTTGCCAACGCTCGGCGATGGTTCGGCTCCCTACTGCTCAACTTTTCACCCAGGGTCCGAGCCGGGGTGGGTGGGGGGTGAGGGTGCGCGGATACACAAGCGTTGGCCAACTTTGGATGGGGAACCAGTTGATGCAGAGCCGCCGCCGCACCTGCTGGTGCCTCCCGCTCGAGCACAAGGGCATTTCTAACGCGAGGTGCTCGGCCGGTTCGAATGGCGGCGGCGGGCAGACGTCTTCTTCTTCTTCTTCTTCTTCTTCTTCTTCTTCTTCTTCTTCTTCTTCTTCTTCTTCTTCTTCTTCTTCTTCTTCTTCTTCTTCTTCTTCTTCTTCTTCTTCTTCTTCTTCTTCTTCTTCTTCTTCTTCTTCTTCTTCTTCTTCTCCTTCTCCTTCTCCTCCTCCTCCTCCTCCTCCTCCTTCTCCTCCTCCTCCTCCTNTCTTCTTCTTCTTCTTCTTCTTCTTCTTCTTCTTCTTCTTCTTCTTCTTCTTCTTCTTCTTCTTCTTCTTCTTCTTCTTCTTCTTCTTCTTCTTCTTCTTCTTCTTCTTCTTCTTCTTCTTCTTCTTCTTCTTCTTCTCCTTCTCCTTCTCCTCCTCCTCCTCCTCCTCCTCCTCCTCCTCCTCCTCCTCCTCCTCCTCGGCCGCGGAGAAGGCAGCGGAGGCGCGGGACGGACGCGAAGGACGGAGCCCCGCCACTGCACCAACCTGCAGGCTGGTGGAATCCGTGGGATGGGAGGGGGCGCGCGCCCCTCAGCTCCCCGTGGCCGCCGCCGCTGCGTGCGTTCCTCCCTCCCTCCCTCCCTCCCTCCCGCCTCGGCCCCTCCCTCCTTTCTTTCCTGCCCGCCCGAGAATGTGTGTGGCCGCTCTCAGATTTCCCCTCAGCCGCTCGAGCTTCTGCCAGCAGCCAGTGCCGCAAAGAGCGGGTTGGGGCCGCTGCGTTGGCAGCGAGCTGCAGCTCGGCGGGGGCCAGAGGCTCCCGCCCCTGCTAGGGCTCCCTCCGCCTCGTCTTCCCCACCGGGCACTCGGGGGCGCCGTTTCCCTCGAGCCCGTCGGCCGTTTGCCTCCGTCGGGTGTCCGCCGCGCTTGGTCGTCGGCGCTTTGTTCCTAAACCCAGCCCCGCGCTCGCCGCCTTCCTGGCAGCTCTCCGCCCGGTGGTCTTCTTTGGGTCCGCCGTGGACTTTGCCTTGTCATGTCAAGATGGAAGGCAGGAGCGAGTGGCTCGCCTCCTCGACCCGCCCCGAGGGCTTCGAGCAGATGAAGCTGAAGAGCAGACCCCGGGAACCCTCGCCCAGCCTGACCCGCGTGGGGCCCAACTTCTACAGCGCCGTCAAGCAGCAGGACTACAGTGCCAGCGTCTGGCTGAGAAGGAAAGACAAACTGGAGCATGTAAGCCGCTTTTGTTGCTCTTCTCCGGAAGCGCTTTGACTGACTGACTGACTGACTGCCGTTGCCTTTTCATTCCTTCTTTCGATAAGCCCGCCAGGCGGGTGAATCGATCCATTTTACAGGTGCGGAAGCTGAGCTGGAGCGGAAACTTCTTGGACGACTTGCACAATTTGGGGCTGAGTGAGAATTTCGCACCCGGGGTTCATAGACGTGCTCAGGAAGTCACCAGGAGTCGAGCTCGACTCCGAAGGAGACTAGCTTTACTTCGATATGGCACAAGACCAACTTGATATCAACGCTACCTCTCAGCATAGGTTGATATTCCCCAAGAATATCAAAAAGTGGAGTGGAAAAAAACATGGTATCTAGGGACAGCATTTAAATGACAATCCCATGTATACTGATTTGGGAGCAGGTCCCACATGGATTTACTTCCGAATAAACGTATTATAGGATTGCATGTGATGTAATATACTTTGCCCAGTATTTTGATGCCCAAATAGTTAGGTCGTTGTTCAGTCCCCCAGAAATACAAATAGCTTTCTCTTTTCATATTATATGCTTCATCTCCTTTTTTAAAAAAAAACAAAGAAAGCACTATCTGCTGCAAACTACTTTTCACATCCATGTCCCACGAAGGCATCTAACTGCAGAGGTTATGGAAACTGGAAGCTTGTAGAACAGTTCTCCAATTCAATGCATCCTGCAGTGTTAATGATGATTTAGAATCTAGAGGTAGCTGTTTTTGATTTGCATCCTTTATTTTTTGTATTTAGAACTTGCTGTATTCTAGATATATTTTTTTCTAGATATATTTCTTACATGACTATGTAAGGTTGTGCAAAGTAAATGTCGTTGCCCTTTCAATTCCTGCAGGAATAATGTTAACTAAGGGGTTTGGGGACCAGGGAACCATTGAAGCTATGGTTGGCTGCAATGAACATTTAATGCTGGGTTTAAGGTACTTGGAAATAGTCCTGTAGTTCAGAGGTTTTAGAGCAATGGACTGTCATGTTCTTGTGTACTTTATGACATTAATGAGTCGTGTGAATAATGGAACAGCATATTTTGATTTTGATATTAGGTTGAGTATGTACTTGTAGAAAGAAAGGGAGTTTAGTTCTAATGCGAAGTTTGTTGCACGTATGTTAGGAAGCAAGGAAACGGTTAAGTTTTATAATGCAGCAGGCTTGCTTAAGGGGATGCTGTACACTGCTCAAAATAAGGTGAAATAGAGAGTCTCTGTGTTCCTTATATGCAATATATGAACAATAAAGTGCCGTTAATGCAAGTTAGTTCCTTGAAAGAAATCACTGTAGCAAAATATACTGACTTTTCTGTATACAGTAGCTACACTACTAGTGCCAAGTAATGTACATGAACTAGTGCCAAGTGATGTAATCTAAAATACAGGCAAAGGTGCAGTAACTGGAAGGGTGAAAGCCTTGCATTCTGACAATATTGTATACCGCTGTTTATTTAAGAAAGGAATCTGGAAAAAATAAGTATCAGTAAAATACAATAGGTATCCATGCCCAAATATGGATTGTATTTTAGTAATTTATATTACAGCAGAATAATCAACAGTGGGAAGTGAAACTCTTGAAATGTCCTCAGCAGCCTTATAGCAATTTGTATATATCTTGGTTCAACAAGGGTTTTAGATAGCGGATTAAAGCAAAATTACTGACTTTGCTTTAAGTTTGGACAATACATCAATTACTTTTTGTTATGCATCAGTGTTTTAACTAAATGCAGTATATTTACTAACCCAAACAATAAAAAAGAACTAGGTAACTGTAATTGTGTTTGGTTTAAAACACACATATATGTCTTGAGCCTTGGCAAGATGATTATTTATTGAATGAAATTGAATATGGTAGTGAATTAAGGTGAATAAATACACATAAACTGGGATATTCATGTGACTGTGGATTTTTTTTTATTAAGAGTGTAATTCTGTCTGCATAATGGTCATGGCCATTTGAATTCAGTAATAACTCCATTTGTTTATTTATGTAGCATATTCTACATATATGTATTTCTGAAATGGCAAACAATGGATAAGCATAAATCTAGAGGCTTTAGATAGTCTCTCATAAAGAATGTACAAATCTTCCTGTAGATTGTTTCACAGCGTTCATATGTTTTGGTGTTTATAACTGATGCTTTTGTAACTGACAATCTGCTATCAGGCATAGGCAACTTGATATATTCCAAGTATTTTGGACTACAAATTTGACAAACTCTTGCCATTTGCCAGAGTGGCTGTGTGATTAAGAACTGAAATAAAGAAAAAAAAAATTGGAGTGTATCTACTTCTACTTTATAGCAACTTTTTATTTTATTTATATTTAAACTTCTTAAACATTCCAATGTTTAAACATTTTAAAACAGTGTAAAATGTAAAAAAATAATCTGAACCAATACACACGCACAATGAATATGCAACCTAGTAATACATACATTGTAATATAATGCATTTTTTTAGAAGTTCATGTGAAATGTAGTAATTGATGGCAGTAGGAATGGTGGTTCAGCATGAAATCCACTTTAAAAGTTTATTGTTGAGTTTAGATTGGGCAGTCTGATTTGGAATTAAAGCCATCTCTGTATATGAGTTATCTACCTTCCTTCTGCTGGAGGAATACAGGAACCAAACCGAGCACACTTCATCAGCTATTGTACTCATTAAACAGTGATAGCAGGAAAAACAATAGTAGATTAATAGAATAGCATTGATAGGAGGGGCAACATTGTTTGTAACATCAGCATTGATATGTATTCCTTGACTTACTTAGTGTTTCTTAAAAAAACATCCTTGGAACAAAATACACCCTATGTGAAATATTACAGTCTGATTTCCCTGCTTTTCCTGTGTGCTTAGAGGAGAGAAAAAATCTTGGAGAGGATTCTGGCCACATTATTCTTCAGCTTTAGCAGCCGTCTGCAAGCCATTCACTTAGATAATGCTAGCCATGGAACATGCTGAATTTGAAGGACTTAATTTAAAAAAAAAAACACAATAGCAATCATTTTAATATAACTGCATTTTCCATTGAGCATCAGTTTTTCCTTATGGATATTAACAAGCCAGAGACATGCACAGGATGGGAGTCATGCAGCATATAAATTTAATATATAAAATAAATAAATCTAATCGTTTCCTCAAAAGGATGAAGGCAACATTATGCCATCTTGGTACATGTTCCATCCCTTTCATATGTGCATGTGACATCACAATGTAGGTACAAAGAGTGCATCTTATATCACAATGGCACAATAATGCTTTCATCATTTGCTGTCCTGGTAATTGCCTCCATAAATATCTGTGACTATATAAATAAAGACAGCCCAAGCTTGTGCCATCATTGTATATGATTATTTTTTTTCCACAATTCTTATGATGGAGAAGAAGCAAAAAAATTACTATAATATAGTTTCTGTGCCATAAAACTAGCATCCTCTTTTTTTCAGTTCTTGGGTTATAGCAGTGTTTTCAAACTGGACAACATCCAGATGGTATGGGAATTGAGGAGTGTTTGGTGCTTTCTGTGCTTGCTTGTTTTCTTGCAGATGTTTCATTACCCAAACTAGGTAACATCATCAATGCTAGTCTAGACTAGTTTGGGTAATGAAACATCGGCAAGAAAACAAGCAAGCTGAGAGAGCACCAAGGGTCCCTCATGTCAACTTTGAGCTACAAATATTCTCCTTTACTGATATGGGAATTCCCCAGAATTCTCCAGCTAACATAGGTATTGTTAAGAATTCTGGGTGTTGGAAATCCATAAATCTGGAAGTTGTCCAAGATGCAAAACCCTGAGTTTGGATAAGATGAAGCAGAAAATGAATGTAACAAATTCTAATCTAACCTGTCTTTCTCCATGCTCCATCACTCTGGGACTTCTCAATTTTTTGTGCCCCTTTCCATGTCACTGTGATTAGGGTTGGTATTAATAATTAAAATATAATCAAAATATCAATTAAAATAGTGAGAAACCCTTAAGACTTTACAAATTAACCATTTTATTGAAAGTAAAACAATCAAATTTAAAGTTATATTTTAATGAGAAGTAAGAGCTTTTAACCCTGGATTTGCAGCTTGTACACAGAGCAGTGTTCTTGCAGGTACAGAGTTATCATATTTTCAAGTTAAAACATGTTTTAATGGGTATTTTTAAAATTAGTTCTGGTATTAGTCATTTTTGAGACAAAAGAAAAATAGTGGCAACTCTGAATCCAATTTTTTTTTAATAGATGGGGAAATCTTATGCTTTATTCATCCTTCCCTTGGGTACACTTATTTTACTCCCCCAAATCAGAAAAAGAGTACTGTAAAAAGAGAAGATTCCTTTAATTGGGCTGCTGTGTGCAACAGAGATAACATTGTCTCTTGCTTTAAATCAGGTCTCTTAGAATTTATCTATAGGTTTTTTCCTAACCACGGCAGGAAGATGCCCCGTAGTTTTATAGGCAATGTATTTAAGATGCTGCCTTCATCTAATCTCCAGCTCCTACTGTACTCTTTTTCCTCCCTTGTAATTCCCCCTCTGGATAAGTATCAAATCAGAGGATTGTATAGCAGCCATATGCCATCAAGACATGATTATTTTGCCTTGTAAATATATACAATGTGTTTGACAACAATAGCAGCAACTACAAGAAGAATAATAACATTTCGGCTTCATATAAGACTTGGGAAACTGCTTTTCAGAGAAGCATAAGCTTGCCCTGATTTAACAAGCTTACTCTGTAAGAAAAAAAAATCTCTCACATAAATTTCCCAAGAATTTATTGAAGCTCAGATTGTTAATTATGTTACTGGAGGCAGTAGAAGCAATGTAAAGTGATGAGGATGCAATCTTTATATAGATAATTATGTAAATTAGAATAGCTTCTGATTGGATATATAGCAAAGTAATTAAATATAATCGATTGGATATAGGAGTAGCTTAAGTATCAGTGAGATCGGAT
Organism: Protobothrops mucrosquamatus; assembly: GCF_001527695.2. Classification (NCBI taxonomy): domain Eukaryota; kingdom Metazoa; phylum Chordata; class Lepidosauria; order Squamata; family Viperidae; genus Protobothrops; species Protobothrops mucrosquamatus. The sequence goes on from NW_015388506.1 coordinate 63,700, forward strand.
GCGGAGTGGATTCTATGAGGTAACAGAGTGGAATTACAAAAAGAATAGTGTACTGAAAGAATACAGAGGACATTCCATGAGTTGCCGTCTAATCAGTTTATGCTAAATTGGCCTTGGTTCCCAGAGCCTATGCTTGTCTTTTAATATTATCTCCTCATTTTATCAACATTGCTTGGCATAGCTGATCTGACAGAGCTGTTTCTCAAATCTCTAGGAAGTTAATTAAGGGAAGGGGATGTTTTGCTTAGTTTTATCTAAATCAGTGCCATGTTTTCTTCTACAACTCGACAGGACTTACCAAGAAGATGTATTTTGCAATTCCCCGTTCATTTTCCTGCAGCAATCTTGCATGTTAAAACTGTGAGAAATGCTGAGATATACTGTTTTATTCTATAGCACAGTACTAGTTTTAGGATTTCATGGGTACAGAGTTGGAGTCCTGCAGTAGCTCTGAGGAGCAATTATTATGGTTCCCTGAGTTCATAGATATTTGCAAATTTATTTATATATAGCTTTAAACATTGATATACTTTATGCTTCAATGTCTTACAATTTCACATTTTAACTATCACAAAGAATACTTTTAAGGTAAATGAGCTGGAAAAAGTAGTGAGAAATACTGTGTTATTCTTAGGTTATTGGGAAGATGTGCTGAGTTGATACGTTTTAGCTCAGGGGTAGGCAACCTTGGCTCTTTTATGACTCGTGGACTTCAACTCTCAGAATTCCTGAGCCAGCTGTGCTGGCTCACGAATTCTGGGAGTTGAAGTCCACGAGTCATAAAAGAGCCAAGGTTGCCTACCCCTGCTTTAACTTAACCAGTATATACTGCTGAATATATATTGATCTTTCAATTGTGTAACAAGTACATACAAGGTTATGATATATTTGAAAACTATATCTATGTCTATGCACACAAAGGTATTATGGAATTATTTGCACTTATTGAATTCCTCTTCTGTCCTGATCAAATAATCAAGAAATACTTGATGTTTAACCATTAGGAATTAGGCAATAATCCATGAAATAAAATTTTGTAACTTTTTCATAGTAACCTACAGTACTGATGATAACAATTATGAGATTAAAATATACAATATTAATGATCCAGGAACTACATCCCCTATTGTATGAACATACAACAGCTCATATAATGGGACTCTTCCCATTCCTTATTTCTTTGCTTTCTAAATCCCACATGCTCTGTAAGGGCTTGGATGACTGCTGTTCCCAAATTATTCATCTGGTTTTTATTTTATTTATTGCATTTTTAATTATGTTGAGTTGTGTTATACAACAAAGACAACCAACAGAGAGAGACACACATAGAGAAAATAAAATGAAACCATACTTCATTTAAATGACTCAAATGTGCAAAGTAATGACTGAACATCTGTATCTAAAGCTGAAAACTGCCTGTTTACTATTCGTTATTATCAAACTGCCAAACATGCTTATGAATATTTTAATGGTTTTGAGGAAGAATTCAACATTGAAGAGACTCAGGAAGCAAAATGAGATAAAGGAAAAGGCAAAATGAGATAATATGGACCAAGGTGGAGAACTTTTTTTCCCTAATGACATGGGGAACATGAGAGGAAGTTTAATTTAGATCAAGTTGCATGGAATATGATAGATGTGAGGGATGAATAGAAATGGTAAGGAATATTGGGGTTCTCTGGATGAGGGGCTGAATAGTTGCAATGATAGCAAAGTGGTGGGGAAGAGGAGAGAAACTATTAACCAGAGGTGGACTGACTTGAATCATTCAGTCACTCAGTCAGTAGTAAGTAAGATTTCTTTATGTGTGCATATCTGAATGCCTCTAGGATAATTGTCTCTGCCCATTTGATAAGCTTTTTCAGTTTGATCGTGAAAAAGGTTTCAAGAAATAATGAGCACAGAAACATACCAGAAGGTCTAGTCTAGTGCAACTACTTGCTACCTGCAAAAATATAGCCTCATTTCTGATTGCTTACAGTACTTAGTTGCCTTCTTATCTGCAAATATAGTGAGATTTATCTTTAGGTAATTAGGACAAGCAGATTTTTTTCACCTGGAAAAAGCACCTGTTTCATTTTCAAGAAGTTTGAAGATGAGACAAGGGATTGACTGTCCTAGATCTGATTCCAAATAATAGGGAAATGCTGGTGGAAAAGATAAAAGCCTTGGAAACTTTGGAAGGACCTTACCATGTCATCTTGGGAAATAAGAGATTACAGACAGAGGATTTTTAGCATAAATATATGTGCACACTGGATGCAGAAGAACCAATTTTAACAAGGATTACTAAGTACTAAGGATTCCATGGGCAGAAAGCTTCCAGAGCAAAGAAATGCAGGAGAGTTGGAAACTTGTAAAATATAAGCTACAGAGAGTACAGTTGTGTGCCATTCCAATAAGAACAAAATAGGTGTTGCTTAGCAAACTTTTGTAGGTAAGGAGGACCTTTCAGCTAAACTGAAGAGCCTTATCTGCCATTGCACCTGCCCTCTGGAACATCTTACCTCCTGAAGTGAGATCAGCTCCAACCCTCTTGACCTTCCATAAGAGCTTAAAGACCTGGCTCTACCAGTTGGCTTGGGGCACTAATGGAGGGGCTTCATGTTGGGGGTGGTTAATTGATTAACAATAGATCCCATCCTCTTCCCTGCCTCATCATATACCCCCATCTTTTTAGCTAGATTGATTTTATAGTATTGTATTTATATTATTATACAGTTTTATCTTTTAATATTGCAAGCTGCCCAGAGTTACCATGTGGCAAGATGAATTGCTAATAAATTTTACAAATAAAATAAAATAAAGCTAACATACATAGAAAAGGGAGGTTGAATGTATTTATCTTACTTGAGCAGCTCACAACCTAAACACAACGTAACAAATAAATAGTTGGCATAGGAAACATTAAACAAGATGGTGAATCTGGCCAGCAACATTATATTACATACCAAGCAAGTGGCTATAACCACACTTGCCCAGAGCTAGTTTTTGAGACCCTCTAGATTAGAATGTCACAGAGTCCCTTGTATTCCAAAGGGAAGTCTATTCCAGAGGGCAAGTGCTATGGCAGAAAAGGCGTGGTTCTGGGGTGCTGATAGTTGGCACTGATTAAAAGAAGGGCTGTATAAGTTGAAACAAGCACTGTGAATCACACTTGGAAGCAAACTGACAACTAGGGTAGCTTTTGAAGTAAAGTAGTCACATAGACAGATCAAGGTGTGCCTATCATTGCCCATGTTGCTGAAAGCTGAAGCTTTCAAGTGGTCTTTATGAGCAGTTCCATGTAGACCATGTTGCAGTAATGAAGACTAGGGCATGAGTGCCTGTCTGAAAGATCTTCCAATTTAGGAAAGGCTGCAACTGGTGAACCAGATGAAGTTGTGCAAAGACCAATAGATTTCCCCCTATTCTTGAAGCTGGGGGTTAGAGATGGAGTATTTCCAGATTTAGATGGTTCTAACATCTATTGCAATGTGGTCTTTTTAGGATTCCTCCCCACCCTGATGTTGAGAATACTGTAATAATAGATTCCATCACTGTACAGATGTGTAGATTTGATGACTTTAAGGGTATTTCCAACATATTCTGTGACATGGCTCAGCACAGATCTGTGTGCAACTCCTCAGGCTGTCTCCAGGTTGTAATTGTTGATAGGCAAGGAAAAAAAATCATTTTCTTTCCTTTATATGAATCTTTACTGTTAAACGTAAACAAATAAGTTGTCTCTGAAGAAGGAATCTGTGAAAAACCAAACCCAAAACTCAGTGGTTCAAATGTGAATCATGCCTGCATAACTTGTGAGTTACCAGAGTGAATATAATGAAGCAGTCATTTTCTGCATGCTAGATGGTGGTGCAGGATGCATATAGATTTCATAAAATGTCTTTCCATTTGTATTACCGGTATATGAAATAGATGTTCCTAATGTTCATGTATACTAAGAAAAATATAAGAAATTTATAAACAAGTGATTTCCATCCTTCATCACAAGAAATATAAGCAATTTTAGTAACTTTTCACCTCCTTTTAATTTGCAACAAATGATTTCTTCATTCTATGTCCCAAGAGTATAAAGCATTGTCACATCAGTCTTGATATCAGCAAAAGTCCATTAAGATTTGCCAGAAATAGCAAAGTTGATCAAATAAACCAAATTTGTATTCCTTCCTTTTACTTCTTACAATGTTAATCTTTACTCCATTTAATTAATGTCAAATAATTTTTATTTCTTTTTTATTCCTTCTCACAGGATTCATCCAAGCTTTAACAAATCTCTTTTGTAAATTCAGTATGAAAGAATTATCCACATCATTCTCTTGGTTTATTGTAATTCCCTTTTGATTTTTCTTTTGTATGTCCAATGAAACCTTCATTCTTCTCCATGGTTGTGACTTTTCATAGAAGTCTCTCCAGTCTGCCATTTCTTCCTCCAAAAGCTGGTAGCTTATTATCCTAATGGATATAAGATCGGAATCCTTATCAAATTATTGGCACAAAAATATTAAACCATATAAAGAATGCTTCTGCTTTTATTTCATTTTTATTCCACTTCAACACAGACTCCTGTACAAAACATTATTAACAGGTAAAGCAGAATATGATATGAGCAATAAATTTGTGTCACGTTGCCTTGCAAAGGTTATGCATCCATGCTTTATCATAATTTTGTAATTAGTATAGAGTACAGTTTGTTTATTCTAAGAGATTTATATAACTGATTTACAGACAGTAGTAGAGATTATTATAGTTGATCTAATAGTCCCATGATAATTAATAGCTGATACACAAATGCCATTTTAATATAGTCACAATTCTTTTATTATATCTTCAAATTGTTAAAAGAAAAACATCCCTTAATAAAGTAACAAGATCACTAGTGAAGGAAGACAAGGTACTCACTAATTGCATTTTGTGTCATCTCAGTTTACCCAGTAGAAAATGAAGAATAACTATAAAAAAACAAACATTACAGCAACAACTTCATTCTTCTAAAAGTTTTAGCATCAATCACAATATGGTCAACTGATTTCTTTAGTTAAATTTATGAAAAGTAATAGTCAGCACAAGATGACAACAATACTGCATGTTGGTATTTCCTTACCTGAAATATATTTTAGGCATGGTTTATTAAATGTGCTCTACCCAACCGGCTTCTTTTGTAACTCAGCCTACAATTGGCAGTGAAGGACGCTATATAAATCTCTTCAAATAAATAAGCAGAAAGTGTTTGTATGAATTGTGTAAGTGAAACAATCTCTTTGCAAGGACAATACATGCTAAAAGAAAGAGCAGTGGAGTGGAAAATGAGACCTACTGGCTGGATTTATATATTCCAATCATCTATGATCTATATGCCGTAGTGACTGGGCTTGAACAGTATTTCCAGCCAAAATCAAAGATTATGATGTCTGAATTCAAAGCATGGTATGTTAATGGCAGACAAAGACCAGGAAATTCAAACATTGGATGATCTTGAGCAGGAGGCTGGACTAGAAGACCTTCAAGGTCCCTTCCAGCTCCATTCTATTCTATTCTATTCTATTCTATTCTATTCTATTCTATTCTATTCTATTCTATTCTGTCTTGCACTAGAAATTAATGCTTACTTCCTTTTTGCTACAAGGGACAGAAAAATAGAACAAAAAGACAAATACAAGGAAATTGAAACCAAATATAAAACAAAAAGTATGAAAAACAAGAAGCCTGTCTGAAAAGACTTTCTTTAACAAATTTAAGAGAAGTTCAGAGGGAGTAAATCCCCAAATAAACTTTTGATGAATTAATCTCACTGTAAGATAATAGAAAATGTATTTAAAACCAAAGCCATCGATTTATCATTATAGGATTTATAGCTCAACAGTTTCAAGAGTTCTTACAAATTAACAATATCTATCTTAGTCATCTTTATCACCTTTGTGTAGAAATAAATGGTAAACTTAGATTCTTTTCAACAGAAAAAGTTATGTTGGACTTTCAAAAGCTGTTAAAGCATCAGGTCTAACATGAGAAGTCAAGATATTTGGATTGAAGATGCTGCCATTCTGCAAATTTAGACAATCCAAATTCATCTTGGAGGAAAATTATCTTCTCCAACTTATCCCACATCAAATATGCAAGGCAGGACATTAAATTTTCTTCTAATTTTATCCTCACAACACATGTGAAGATAAAATTAGAGGAAGATATGCCACTCCTTGGAGGAAAGATAATATATAAATGCAGTAAAATAAATTAGTAAGAATGTAAACAGGAGTTGATTCTAAAGTTTTTTTGTGTTTGATATGAATGACAGAAAAACAGAATAACAGAATAACAGAGTTGGAAGGGACCTTGGAGGTCTTCTAGTTCCCTGTTCAGGCAGAAAACCCTATATCATTTTAGACAAATGGTTGTCCAATCTCTTCTTAAAAACTTCCAGTGTTGGAGCACCCACAACCTCTGGAGGCAAGTTGTTCCACTGAGTAATTATTCTGTCAAGAAATTTCTCCTTAGTTCTAGGATGGTTCTCTCCTTGATTAGTTTTCATCTGTTAGGCTGGAAACTAGAATAGGCAGAGTCACATGGGATCGTCCCAAAGTCTAAGCCATTATCTTTTGTTTCCATCCCATTGTATGGATCCTTGTCTCAAATGCAATGTAGTCTGTGGATCTTTGCATTGCTTCTACTGCTGCAGGCTGGATCGCAGGACCGTGGGAAAGAGGAATGATGTGGAAGGGAACAAGCATCTCTAGACAGAATGAAAAGGAATGGATATATGCAGACAAGCACTATGCAGAAGTAAACAGGAGAAAAGGAGCTATTTCTATGGATTTCAGAGCTCTAGACTATTTGGCAGCTTTCATCAAAATTGCAGGAAGACAGTAAAAGCAATGGGACTACTTTTGCAGGCATGGAGTTTTTGCTTTGTGGTGGACCTCATGGAGCATCACCTGCATCTTTAATAAATCACTAGAGATGTGCTGTGTTCCTTTTTACTTCAAATGCCCCCTTGCAATGTGCCTACTGAGTAAATAGATCAGAAGATGATGCTGTTAATATGGCTCTGCGCTTCATCCTACAATATCTTGAATCTCCAAAGACCTATGCAAGGATCCTTTTTGTAGATTTCAGCTCAGCATTCAATATCGTCATTCCAGATATTCTTCTCACTAAGCTAAATCAGCTACCCATGCTTGACCAACATCTGTAAGTGGATTATAAGCTTTCTAAGACAGGAAGCAGCAAGTGAAGCTAGGCAAAATCACATCAGATATTGTACCTGTACAATTAGCACAGAGCTCCCCCACAGCTATGTGCTCAACATATACCAATGACTGCATCTCTGTTGAAGTGCTGAAGTTTGCAGTTGATACAACAGTGATTGGTCTCACTCGAGACAGTGTTGAATCTGCCGACAGATGGGAGGTTGAACAACTAGCCTTGTGTTGTGGCCGGAACAATCTTGAACTGAACACACTCAAAACTGTAGAAATGATAGTCAACTTTAGGAGAAACCCTACTATTGTACCACCTCTTACAATACTAGATAACACAGTATCAACAGTAGAAACCTTCAAGTTTCTAGGTTCTATAATATCTCAAGATTTAAAATGGACACCTAACATCAAAAGTGTCATCAAAAAAGAACAACAAAGAATGTTCCTCCTGCGCCAACTCAGAAAGCTCAGACTGCCCATGGAGCTGCTGATACAGTTCTACAGAATAATTATTGACTCTGTCCTTTGCACCATTATAACTGTCTGGTTTGGCACTGCAACCAAACAAGACAGACACAGACTTCAACGAATAGTTAGAACTGCAGAAAAAACAATTGCTACCAGCCTGCCTTCCACTGAGGTTCTGTATCCTGCACGAGCAAGAAAGAGGGCTGTGAAAATATCTACAGACTCCTCACCTCCTGGACATAAATTATTTCAACTTCTTCCCTCAAGATGACACTATAGGGCATTGCACAGCAAAACAACTAGACATAAGGACAATTTTTTCCCCCATGCCCTCACTCTGCTTAACCACTAATTCCTACAACACTGTCAAACTACTTAGCCATTTGTCTGAAATGGCATAGGCTTTCCTGCCTGAGCAGGAGGTTGAACTAGATGACCTCCAAGGTCCCTTCCAACTTTATTATTATTATTATTATTATTATTATTATTATTATTATTATTATTATTATTATTATTATTATTATTATTATTATTATTATTATCTTTACTATTAATAACCTTATCTTCTTATGATTATGATTTCATTGCTTGTATCTTATTTTTAGTATCCTAGTATGATTTATGTTGTTTGCTTAGCTAGTATTCTATGACTATCACTAAGGGTTGCATCTTATGATTTATGATGAAGTGTTGTATTTTATGATTTATAATGAATGTATTTTTATGTTGTTCATGGTCATGATATATCACTATTACTTGTATGTACACATAAAGTTTATGCACCAGAGACAAATTCCTTGTGTCCAACTACACTTGGCCAATAAAGAATTCTAATATCTAATTATAATTGTAATATCTAATATATGGATTCAGGCTGATAGAGGAAGTTCTGGTGCTATTGCTTAATGGAGAAATGTAGAATCAGCATATATGAGGTTCAATTCCAAGAAGAAGATCCAGGGAGGCAGAACATACAGAAACCAAATTAAGTGGCAATCAAAGTAGAAACAATTTCCCCAAAAAACCTATTAACAAAGAAAGGATATTCTTTAAAATGCTCATTATTCTTTAAATCTCTGGGTACTTGAATGGATGCATTATGTGTAGAGATACTTCTAAAGTTGGCTAGAATTATACCCAGCATATCTGACACAAATCCTAGAGAAATCTATATGTTTGCTAGGAATTGACATAAATTTAATGGCACAAAGTCATCAATTTGATGTAGTGAGAATGAACAAACTCAGCAAATGTTTTAGCTAACTTCATAAATCTTATTTGAAAAACAGATAAATTGAACTATGTTCAATATAACACTGAAAGTTTTTAAGAAGAGACTGGACAACCATTTGTCTGAAATGGCATAGGCTTTCCTGCCTGAGCAGGGGGTTGGACTAGAAGACCTCAAAGGTCCCTTCCAACTCTATTGTTATTATTATTGTTAATATTAAGTTTTCCAAGTCTAATTTGCCTTTATATCACTTTCAGAAAAACGGTTCCTCATGCTGACATGGTAAATACATTTCACTGATAATTTCATTTCATTATTAATTTCATTAAAATATCATGGTACATATTTACTATACACTTCATTTTCTCTCCTGCACTGGTTTAACTTCTTGGTGAAGTAGATGGAGAAAGAAAGGATCATCTTTAATATGCTAAAACAGTAAACAAAAACATCTGCATGGTTCAGAGATTGCATAATTCCTTGATCTTCATTTATTTATGCATTCAATTTCTGTAGCCACCCATCTCAAACAAGTGACCCGTGGCAGTAACAATCATAAAACAACTAAAAATAGTTACAACATAGTACAGAATTAAATACATATGACAGCCAAGAAACAAACATCATTATAGATGTCAATACAGCCAGGAAACTGGGCCCTTCACATCCTTGGCAGAAAGCCTTGTGAAAGGCCAATGGGATTGAGGTCATGCTCAACTCTGAAAGAAGAATGTTCCAGAAAGCAGAGCTATGGCAGATAAGACTAGTCCTTGCTAGCGGACATTCCTTGTCTGATTGAATCCATAGCATGCCCAGCCAGGCAGACCAAATTGATCAGTAGAAACCACTGGGAGAAGATTTTAATTGGAAATGAGCACCTCCTCCAGTACTACTTAAACTACAGTCAAAAATAAATAGCAGATGTACTGGTTTTTTTTTTCTTTGGGGTGAATCAATTGTGTAAGTAAAGGAAAAAAATACTTTGTGTTGCTTCATAGGTTTATTTTATTTATTTATGTTGGCAAATATATATCTCACATTGCATACACACATAAATACCTGCATATACTATTAAGCTGATGGTTCTGCATATCAATTAGCTACATCATAAGCAGCCAATACTTTATATAGAAGTATCCAACAATATTCTATAAATAGAAAAATCAGTCCTTCAGTATAACATGCTATTCCTGTAGCTTTCTGGCCTATATATACAGGTTAATTTTCACAACAGTATGTGTGAAGCAAGGAGATCAGAATATGGTATATATTTTGAAAACATATTATACATGACTGAACTTTATATGTCAACATATATCACACAAATGTGTAAATAATAAATTTATTTGCTGCTCCCATCCCCTAATTCCAAATTAGATAGCAGCACTGGGGAAGAATATTTTAATGGTACTCTTTTTCTATAACAGATGGCCCTTCCCAAACAGCCAGTTATTCCTGCCATGAGGTATTTAAATACTCCATAGGAAATACTTTAGTTCCAAAGGAGGTAATTAATATATATCATCGATGCACAGTTTAGACCTGGAAAAGTATAACGAATTGTGACATTTGTTTTCTAAAACATTGAGAAAAATCACTTTAAAGATTTCCCAATGGAACGTTAATTTGATGATATATAAAAGAGCAGGAAAAGCTATCAGCAATAGAAGTGTACTGCTCAAGTTGTAGCTTTGACTCTTTTAAGTATTTATGTCTTTTATAAAAATCTGTTGTGAGTGGATGCAGAACTTAGTGATTTTCTGGATTTGTGTGTCTGTATCTGTGTGTATGTGTGTGAAAGCCATCATAATTATTCTCCTTCAGGATACTCCATGTGAGTTATCAGATTCAAATCAGCCAAAGTGGGGAGATCAGGAAACAATCAGAATTGTGTTTAAAGTTGGGTTACAAAAAAGAGTTGAGTCCAAGGAACTAAAAGAAGGCATCTAACCTAGGTCAATATAGTCCCGATTTGCATTCCACATTGAATCACAATAAGATGACCATATTTTAACTTAGCATTTTTTGTAACCTAGCCCATGTAATTAGTTGATTGTGATGAGTCATGTGAAGCCAGAAAAATGGGTTTGTTGCATATTGAAATAACTCCAGCATCCTTATTAACTAAACTGAGGCCATGAATTATTGTAATGGAACTTACTAGAAAAGCATATCTCCATTGTTATGCAGCTTCTTAGTTGAGCCAGGGTGTATTCCACTCTTGCAGACTTTAGTCTATTAAAAGAGATGGATGAAATGTTCCTAAGGTTCTCTTGGAAATAACATTTGGATTATAACCTGTTTTTTAATATTTATTAAGAGAGTATTATTTACCTGCATTTAAGATAATCCATCCTCCCCAAAGAAAGAGAGAAAAATTATAAATTCAGACAGAAATTTTGTGTAAAACCATTTTCTTCACCTTGTCCTTAGAGTTTGCAGCTCACCCTGCCTGCCTGCCTCTCTCTCTCTCTTTCTCTCTCTCTCTCAGAAGAAGAAGACACAATAGAGAATGGATAAGAGAAAGAATAACTGAAATGGGAAGGAAGGAATGACAAAGAAAAGGAGGGAACAAAACTGGGTGGATATGAGATAAGCAGAAGATGTAACTATGTAGGGAAGAAAAGTAGAAGATAAAAATCCCTATTTAGCTGTTAAAAAGAAGTTAAATTCACCAGGCAGCAGTGCCTCTTGAGCCTGTTCAAGCTAATCTTCAGACTAATCTTTGAAAGCATTTGTGCTTTTCAGGATTGATTCTAAAGCATTTTACGTCTTTCTTTAATTTCAATAGCTTGTTCTGTTATTGGGAAATGCAAGATCAGAAATAAATCAAAAATAATTATTTGCAAAATAATTAATTTTCCAATCGGTAAATGAAGTATGTTTGTTTAATTTTAATTATATTTTTATTCTGTTAACTATCTTAATCCTCTTGTTGGATAGAAAAGCTTTGTAGAATTAATGAAATAAATAGGGGAAAAATTATGATGAAGGAGGGAAGCAGAAATAACAATTCCAGATTTTACAAAACTTATCTCTTCTGGGGGATGTGCTCTAATAAGCCTCTTAAGTTCTTTTCCTGATGGTTTGCATAAATTTAGCAGATCTCTTGATCAAGCTTACATCAGTTCTTTGCAGAAGCTGTGTGGAAGTCATATGAATTCTCTTTCTTTTCCTAATTCTTCTTTTATGAATAATAACAGCATTTGTGGCATAGAACTCATTATATGTCTCTGCATAATCATAATTCAATTATTCATTGACATTCATCATCCATTTTGGCTGTAAAAATATAAAAAAGTAATTTTTAGACCTTTGACATCATTTCCCCCAATTGAACAATGGATGCTTGTATTATTAGAATAAATTTTATCAAGATTATGTGTGCTCTTATTTGTTATCCTTCAATTGCCCACCTCCAATTATCTCTTATATTTAGTTTTGTTATTAATTCATGTTTTAGCTTCTAAAATTCATATTTTTTATTTTATTTATGACTTTTATGTTTTAGAGTATTTTTAACATTTGATACTCTCCCCTTTCTCTTGAAATCACCTTGCTTAAGACTGCTTCAGTAACATGCTTTTTATTAAAATTCTGTTGACTAAGTTGTCTGCTTATCTTTAACTTTCGGTTGCATGAGCAAAAAGATTTGTGTGCATTTCATAATAGCAAGCACACAATTTTACAACCTCCAGTTGTAAAATCTGGAATGGGAGTTGAAGCACATAGTGAGGTCTTTGCAGAGCTGAGTTTTTTTGTTTTTATTTTCGAGTGAAAATATTACTGTGGGAGTTTCCAGCCAATTAACTAACTCAGTTTTCATCAGTTTCAGCTTCTGTGGTCTTAGATCTTTCTGATTAATTGTTCCAGGGTGTTCATCTAGTATAGTAATTTTATATTTTTGTGGTGACCAGTTACATATAATTCAAGATTCACTAGTAAGCTATAATTATAGTCTTTCCAGAGTTGCTTAAAGCAGCAAAGGACTTCATGCTGAGTGTTAAAACGATCAGACTGCTCACATCACAGTTATTTGGGTCAACATTTTATTATCATCTATCATCTGTGACTCCCTGACATCAGACATCCAATCAAGTCAGTGCTCCTTGTGAAGTCAATGATCTCATGTACCTGACATTTTTGCTATTGTGAAATAGATGGTATATTAAAGAGGAAAAAGAATATACATTTCTAATTGCCTCTTAATTGTTTGACATTTTCAAAATTTCATTCCCTGATTTGTATTTCCTTTGACTGTTCTGTGCATTCCCACAAGACAATATCTTAAGCAGTGACTCTAATTGTAGTGTGCAGCTTTTCCATATTTCACTCCTAGCCAGCCAGCAGAGATTTTTTCCATTGCTTCAGCAGCCACCATCTTTTTGTTGTGGGGAAAAGCAATGCACTACAAGATGAAGGAAAACATGGAGTGAATCTGATTGGAATGAATTAGATCCCCCTTTTAAGATTTATCTCATGGTGGTAAAAGCAGCAAAATGTCAAATGTTTCTGCTCTTATTGTGTCCATAAGTAGCCACCTGGTGGATCTTTAACAGTGACTTTGCTCTTTCTGCAGGAGGATCTCCAGGATTGGTATGAGAAGTGTTCTAAGTATTTGTTGGACGAAGTGACTCAGATTTGTTTCAAACTGATCTTTGAGCTTGAGGCAGAGCCTGTAGAGTTTTGGTGTGGTTATCTGGGAGGATTTAATTCTTATGAACTGGACAGAGTTCTTAGAACATTTAACTTGGCTCCCTGTGTATTGAACCTATCTCCTTCCTAACTAGTTAAGGCTTCCTGGGAGGTAACAGGCTATTAGATCCTGGCAGTGGTGAATTCATCCTCGATAGGAGTGATCCCACTGCTGCTTAAAGAGGCAGTGGTTTATCCCCTCTTCAGGAAGCCGTTGCTGGATCCACTTGAATAACTGATCCCATCTCCAATCTTCTATTTTTAGGGAATGTTGTTGAGAAAGAGGTCTTGTGGCAGCTTTAGAGAATTCAAAGATTATCTGGATCCTTTTCTGTTGGTTTTCAGAACTGGGCATGGGACTGAGACAGCATTGTTTGCCTGTATGGTTCACTCCTGGTGGGGGAGGGATTGGAGGGGTGCATCCATCCTGTCTCTTCTTGATCTCTTAACAAGTTTCAATACCATCCATCACAGTGTCTTTCTAGACCAGATCCAGGATTTGGGATTGGGAGGTACAGATTTGTGCTGTACTTTTCCTCAACACCAATTCCACTTGGTGGAAGTTTCAAACACCATACCAAATTCAGTTATTTCTCTTGATCAGAGCTTACTTGTCACAGAAAATAATAGAAGTAGCAATAATAATAAACAATTATCATAAGTGTCATGCTAAGTGCACAAGCAATCCTCAAAGAAAAGTTCAAGTAAGAAATATGGTGATAAATATCAGCTTCCTTAGTGGATTTGTACTTAGTAGATTTCTACAAGGGATATTCTTAATCTCTAAGACTGTGCTAAGAGTATCCCAAAGGTACTTTTGCAAAAGGCAACTGGACTTTCTTGTTTTTTTCCCTTGAAGACTGAAGAAGCTTCTTGAATGAGAAGTGAAATGTTTTCAAGGGAAAAAAAACCCAAAGTCCATTGGGACAACCATGAACTGGATAATTGAGAATCTCCATAGACATTGTGTTAAAAGTAATTATGGCATGCAATACATTAATTAATTCTAGAGATGAATAAATATTTAATTTTAAATTTTTAAATACAAAATTAGTTCTTGAAAAGTTGATACTACCTTAAAAGTCTTTAAAAGAAGAAGGTGGAAAGACATGCTATATATAACTATAATAATTGTATTTATTAAAAAAACATGTATTCCCATATCCTTAAGATTGAAAATATCAGTGTTTGTTTTGTTGAGAAATTCTCTGCTCTTTTCCCAATTTTATGAACATTTATTTAATGGTTTGTGATTGCAGAGCTATACATAAAGTGGTCTAAATATTAACCTAGTGATGAGCTCCATAGAATGTATTTATTTATTTACAATATTTCTATTCTGCCCTGATCTATGAAGATTCGAGACAGCTATAAAAAAAATAATAAAAACTATACAGAAGGAGTAAAAATAAACCATTATTACTCTAATGGCTAACCAAGATTGAGGCCTCCTGATTTTATTTTTTCCTCAATTCAAACAGGGTAGGAGCTACATAGCTCTTCGGGGGAAAGTATTCCAAAGAATAGGAGCTACCAGCACGAAAACCTCTCATGTGCTTGTGCATTCATGTTAACAAGATTCAGTGCTGAGAGAGCAGGATCTAATAGCCTCCCTTATACAGAACTTTTCTGTATCTATTTGAACCAATAACTTTGTCTTACTTCATTAATCCGTCTGTTGTACTTGGAGTGAAGAATTCATAATCCCACTTCTTGTTCATTGTATGGATTTTTCTAGAACTACAGTTATTTTACTTGCTAACTTCTCCGTTGAAATTTTTTTGCTTAATTGCAACTGCTGTTTGAAGGCTCCGGGTTTTTATGCAGATTAAGA
This sequence comes from Protobothrops mucrosquamatus, assembly GCF_001527695.2. Classification (NCBI taxonomy): domain Eukaryota; kingdom Metazoa; phylum Chordata; class Lepidosauria; order Squamata; family Viperidae; genus Protobothrops; species Protobothrops mucrosquamatus. Next base: position 79,127 of record NW_015388506.1, read on the forward strand.
ACGCTCTATTTCTACATGTGTACATATACATTCATTCTCTCTCTCTCTCTCTCTCACACACATGCATACACACATTTTGTTTGTATATACAAATATAACAATAGTATTAATCTCTTTCCTAACCTGCGTCTTAACCTGCTTCCTCTTGAGCATTATTTTTGACCTTTGCAAGTAAATCAATTAAGTTCTATATTTTACTGAAGGATGGAGATTGATATGAGTAACATTTGGATTCTATGTCTGAAAGATCGATGTTAACTTATTA